>NC_056748.1:114161944-114163858 GCF_019279795.1 Protopterus annectens | reverse complement strand
AGCTCAAGGGTGGAGGGTCACATTTACAGGGTAATGCTGCCCCTCCTGGACAGCGCCCAGCACTGCCTCCTTTGCAGCTGTTTAGGTGCAGTGGCGGCTGCCCATGGCTTGGGATCTCCATCCCACTGTTCCCATGGGCTTGTGAATGCAGAACACCCATCCCCGTCCAAGATGTATCCCCCCACATGTGTCATATACCAACCCTGTATGCTGTCTCATCTGTGATCCTACCCTACCTATCCTCCATGTCCATACCTACACTCCTACCCCAACATCCGACCCTCACCTATGGAAACATAAGGCCAATCGGCTCCTAGGACAACATCTGCCCTATACATAGCTGTCCATTTCACACACATGCCCACTGGACACATGAAACCCTTGTAATATGCATCACAACATACTCCTGTTATCCTCACCCCTGTCCCTCAGGCGCACAATCCTGGTATGCACATCACCCCTAAATGGCCCAGGTACATATGATGAGGATGACCCCATTGTACACACAACACTACTGGTCCCTCTATGGTTAACCCATTTACCTTTATCATGATGATGATGTTGCACGCAGCACCTTGCAAGAGTACTGTCCACACATAATGGCTGGACAGGTACTGTTGTGTTAATGTACATTACATGCACAGAGTGATGTATATAGCCAATGTACAACTATTTGCGTGTATGTATGACACATGTCTGTCTGAGGGCGTCTTGAGATCACATAGAACAACAGCACTACATAATACAGGCATTGCTGGTGTTTCCCATTTCATTCATTTGTAATGCTTTGTTGCCACATGGTATGTTCCTGATATATCTCTATATATGTATGTACCTATATGCTGGACATAAAAACTCACATATACATCTACATGATGGGATACATTCCTATACTGTTGAATGACTGCGCTGTATGATATGTTTGTAGTACTGTCCGTTGTCTGTATATCTGCCATGGCGTATTGGTAAATCACATTAGCTGTGTGTGCAGGGTCCTGGTTCCGAGCCTTGCAGAGGACATTTATTTGGTTGCAGGGCAGAACAAGGCCATTGGATACAGAGGGAGTAAGCACATTAAATAATTTGGGAGTGGGTGTGCGTGGGTTTGTGTGGTGTTAAGCAATGCTGACCTCTGGTTACAGCTTCTTACTCTCGGTTAGCCTCTACATTGCTTTACCAGTGCAATACTCGCATACTGGTAGTCAAACAGGCTTACACCCGCTCGCTCCCGCACTTGCAAATGCACTGACATTGGTGCTTGCATCTGACACTTACACCCCTGGGTGGGAGTGAGGGCCACAATATTACCTTGTGATGCCTATTACATCGGATTACATGCCTACAATATCGGGAATGGCTGCCCATTAGGCGATGGCATGGTGTTCAACTGTACGGAATCGGCGGCCTGTCCAGTGAGACACATGGCAAAGAGAGAGGTGGCAAAGGCTAAGGATACTGGAGAGTTGTATGAGAGATTGAACACTAAAGAGGAAGAAAAGGACCTGTACCGATTGATAGAGGGACAGAGCTGGGAAAGATGTGCAGCAGGTAAGGGTGATAAAGGATAGTGAGGGAAACATACTCACAGGTGAGGAGAGTGTGTTGAGTAGATGGAAAGAGTACTTTGAAGGGCTGATGAATGATGAGAATGAGAGAGAGAGAAGGCTGAATGATGTGGGGATAATGAATCAGGAAGTGAAACAGATTGGTAAGGAGGAAGTAAGGGCAGCTATGAAGAGGATGAAGAATGGAAAGGCTGTTGGCCCAGATGACATACCAGTGGAAGCATGGAGGCGGTTAGGTGAAATGGCAGTGGAAATTTTAACCAGATTGTTTAATGACATTTTGGAAAGTCAGAGGATGCCTGAGGAGTGGAGAAAAAGTGTTTTGGTACCTATCTTGAAGAATAAGGGT
>NC_056748.1:114036944-114156944 GCF_019279795.1 Protopterus annectens | reverse complement strand
CAAAAAGGGGCTGTCCCTCACAAAGTAGAACATGTGGTAACCCTACTTATGTCTGCTTTAAAGCACCTTAATCACCCTATATCCGACTGCCATTATTGTGGCCATCATATAAAATTAGCCCTTGCATGGCTTGGACCCGGGAACAGGAACACCATATTCACTGGTTTTACCACTAAACCATCCATGATACATTCTCTATGGATGGTAATTAGGATATATGACTTTACTACAGCCATTCCACAGTACTGGCAACAAATGTGACAGTCGGGTGGTGTACATATGTATAGTACATGTTACTATTCATATGTTTCTGAGATGCATATGTATACATTTGCAAGAATACATATTTATGAATTGGACACATACTTGCCAACTACTTATATGCATGTATGTGTGATGTGTAGCTATGCGAATGTGAAAGGTATATATTCCCGATAATGGATGTGGGGAGATGTGCATCATGGTCAGGTGTTTAATCCCGGGTTGTAGGTACTGCAGGACCGGCTGGAGGCTGAGCAGGGTTGTGGACAACTACTGCTCATACAACTTGTGTCCAGATGTCTACGGGACAGGACATTGTGTCGTGCCACCAAGTCTAATCTTTAGAACAGATACTTATCCCATGAGGAATATCCAAAAATTTTGGGGACCAATGACCTCAATTCTTTTGGATTTACGAAAATGAGGTAGGGTTATACATGTAAGAGATACATAGTTTGCAATCCTGAGACTGCATAGGGTGAGACTGCCTACTAGATATGAGTAGGGGTCACTATGTGCAGATATGGCTGCACCAAGCTAGCAGCCTGAGTATGGGTGGTTTTGGAGGATGTTCAGGAAGGGGGGGTGTGCTGTGGAGGGGATTATAGGTTTTCAATATGTACCTATGTGTGTTGGGGTTGGATGGCTCAGTTCAGGCCAGACCATTATGTGGGTGTGAGCCGGTAACGTTTCTGTACATGTGTATCGCACATTTTAATGTTCATATGTTTGTGGGATTGTGTTCTACAGTTTGGCCTGTCAGGTTGTATGGTGCATGTGAATGTTTGTTTTTTGGTTTTCTTTCTGATTCACCCACTGGTCCCTCATACACCTCCAGTTCACCTATTGTGCATCCAACCCAGTCTCCCCATGGTGAATTATTACATTACCCGTCACCTCCACCCCCATATTCCACACACACCATCCATCCCTTCTCTGGTTGATGGCCCATGGCACAGACAACAGAACACATTGCGTATACTACATATCTCTGGTACCCGTATGGTTGTGGGGATGAGCCTAGCATTTTTGATCTTCCACATGCTGTACTTCATGCACATAGGTACACACAAATACTTATCTTTCATGATGATAGGTAGACCCGGGTAATACCCGCTCATCTTTGGGCCGTCCAGACAAGGATGACTTGGACCACAAATGGACAGATATTGAGAGACTGCTCTGACCATTGGTAGGGTTGCCACCTTTTCAAATGACCAAAGTGGGACATTTTTGGGACACACATCAGATTTTACAAGCCAACACATACCCACAGTCAGTACAAAGGATAGTACTTTAGTTTTATGCCTAAATGAAAGCTTATTGTTGTAGCATTTTAGTTGCTTATTCTGTTTCTTGTAACATTTAGGTATTTTACATACAGAATTAAGTATTTTATGGAACTATTACATAAACTATGGGACATAATTATGTCCTACAATCGCAGGACATTTAACATTTTTAATAGTTTTGGTAAGGACACAACTGCACAGAGAGGGACTGTCCCTCACAAAGTGGGACAGGTGGTAACCCTAACCATTGGGCTAGGTTTAGCAAAGGGCAGCGGCACGCTAACACGCTGCATTTCGCTTCCACAACACTACAATGGAATACGGGCATGGGGTTTTAAATGTCATTTGTCCGAGGGACGGGGACTCAATATTCAGCTACGTGCCTTTGCGGTAATTTTTATTTTGGTGTTCGCAAAACTGTCTTGTATGCTTTGCATACATTTCAGTATCCACAGACACTGACAGGAGTGATTATTATTAGAGGCAGGCTGTACTAGTCAGCATTTTAGGTTGCGCATCTGCAGCCATGTTCACGCCTCTGTGCAGTGCTTAGACACGCCCCTGCACTCGCGCAAGTTTCCTATACACGTGGACATTGCAGCAGCGCGCCTTCATTAATATGCATGTGGTGCTGCTGCGCCATCTCTATGCCGCAAGGTCAGCGCAAGGCTAACGCCAAGCTTGCACCGAGCTTCATGAATCCCGGGGATTGAGTTTTGGTTAAGGCATTATTCAGATATATAGGACTCTCTATAACATCATAATATGGGGTCCAAGACAGACTGATAAAAATCAAACAACTAGTAACAGAAATGTACTATTATGGTTTCCTTAGTTGCAACTTCAGTCAAAATAAACTTTGTGAAATAACATGTCATTTAATGCATCAAGACATGGATTTCCAGTAGCAGTGGTAAGAAAAATACTTGTATCTATGGAAGAAAAATGTAGCTTATCATTAAAATATAAATGATGCCAGCTTCTGTGATCAAAGTTCTTCTACTCCTACTTCATATTCCATCACTTTCATCATGTTAAAAATGTTGACATCTTTTCTTTGTACATTTTCTAGCAACCTGATTGTTTTAAATGTACACACCATCCAGATCTGGATGTTGTTTTCCAGTTATGGTCTATCCACTGATATGCAGAGCAAGTATATTGTATCCTTATTCCTTTTTCATCAGTGGAACATTTTGCATATTGCTAGATGCTGATTGACTCTGAACCTAAATGCTTATATTTATTGTTATATATCCCCCCAAATGACGTGATGTTCATTGATGTTTAGCTGGATTACTAAAATGCTATATATTGCCCAAGTGTAACACCTTACACTTGAAATCTTTAAACTCCAGCTGCCACCTTTCAGACTATTATGATAGCATTTCTGAGACCATTAGAAACACAGCATTTCATTCTTTACCCTTGTCCATAGGTTTGTATTCTCGAAAAAGGGCTTTATTCTCTTCGATATAGCTTGCTTAATGTCTGTAAAAACGGGTCTATATTAGAATATCGAAAGTTTAATAGTTTGAATCATTTAAGATCGACCTTCATTGATCGAACTATTAAAATTTTGAATGCTCATAAAAATAAATAAAAAAAAAAACTCTAAAGGGTGTAGGCAGGGGGGCAAGCCGCCCTGCACCCCACACCCCCCGCTACTTAAATACACCATCTCCGAGACCAAACTACATTGAAGTAAATGGAAATCTCCCCTTACGGAGATTTCCATTTACCCATTCGATGTTCTGCACTTTTGCTATTCTCATGTCGACAATGTCAGATTTGACATTGTCGGCTTTCGAGAATATAATATAGACCCTGTAAAAACAGAGTTCCTATTTCGTGATCGAAAATTGTAAACGGTGAATGCGTATTGAGCAAACCCGATTGGTCGAAACATCAAAACGTCACGCAATCAACACAGAAATTGCCGTAGGGAATATTTTCCCTTTACTTCAATGCAGTGCGATCTCAGAGTAGGAATATTTAAGTAGCGGGGGTGTGGGGGGGCAGCTCCCCCACACATGGGGGGTGCACGGGGGCTTGCCTTCCTGCCTACAGCGTTTAGTTAATTATAGTTTTTTTATTTTTATTTTTTTATTATATTTTCGAAATCTCAAACATCGTTCATATGGTGTCGACCATATGGTGTTCAATGTTTGAAACTTTCAAAAATATATTATAGACCCATAAAAACAACCCTACTTCATTTCATTGCAAACTCATTTCATTGACACAAAAAAACTGTGGTATGTTTCATTAAAAACTCATTCTGTCAAAACCACATTTTATTTAAATTTCATATATGCTAAATATACCTCCAAAAACTTTTTTTTTTCTGCCATACCCCCACCTACCATAAATATACCAGCTCCACAGTTACACAACTACAAAGACCACAAAATGCCCCTCACCCACCAGATTACTACTGTCACACATATATAAACTTCTACAGATTGTGGTACAATGTAATAAGAGGTATTAGCATGGTAAAAAATACTGATCAATACTTGTTTGTATTAGAATTCCTGCTGTCCACAAACATACCAGCACTCATTTTCTATATAATTAAGCAACTTTCTATGAAATTTGTTTTGATGAAATGAGGGTGATATTCCTATTCATTATGCGGATATGTTACGGCTATCCACAGTGTGTATGAATTACCGCAGCTAAGCCTCAATTTATAGAGGCCACTTATACTAATGGGCAATGGTCATGAATAGCCATCAGTAAATGAACTCATAATGAGATGTAAATGAGAAATGATGTAACCTGGCATATGCTAATGAATCATTCTCTCACCTAGCTGCAATTCATATTGAAATGTCTGTGCTTTTCTACTGCATCCACAGATACATTTTACCATAGGTCTCAACCTCTTAAGAGGCCAGTGTGGAACACAGACCCTAACAATGTGTGACAAATTGTCAAAATGTGGAACACCCTATTTTCGCACTGTGTGAAATGTGCCATTGCCATGGAGAACATCTATAAAATTCGATAAGACACACTTCTCAGATCCAAAACCTTTATTTTATAATCTGCAATACCATAACCACACCATAAGTAAATGAAACAGCACTTTACAAAAATAAAAATCACATTTACTACATTTCTAAACAGACACATTACAAGTCACACAAATCATTTTAGTTAGACCAAGTTAAACAGCATCCTGTCATATGTCAAATGTAGACATTCTATGCTGCTGTGGCTTTCTTGGCAGCCTCTAAAACATGCTTTGGCAGTTTAAGATCGCAGCAGTCCAGTTCTTCATTCATTTCAACTGCCAACAAAGAGTTCAATATGTTTACATTCAGAGACTGATGCAGTTCAGTCTTTACTTTCTGCACCATGCTAAATGCTCTTTCAGCTTGTACATTTGAGTGTGGCAAGCAAAGTAGACTCATCATCAGCTGGTTAAAGAGTGGCAGTTTCCCTTCAGTGCAAAGGTCCCTCAGAAGGTGTGCCCAGTACTTTGACACACATGAGTGGGACCCATCAACTGGGCCTGTCAAAGTCACTGTGTCCTCGATCTGATATTGGGTAAACTCATTGATTAATTGTTCAGCCTCAGCATCATTTTCACACAGACCCAGACAGAAACCAACATCCCTAACAAGTCCCGAAGAAATGTCCAATTTTTTTGCCGGATTAATAACTAATACAGCATCTTTCAGTAAGTGATCCTACATGGGAAACTTTTTCAGCATTTTCTGCAGCACTGCAGCATAAAAAGCTGTAACTTTTTTATAAAAGTTGAATTCAGTGACTGTGTCGGCAATATCCTCCTCATGGCTGTTCATGTACTGCTTGACTTCATAACCAATACGCAGTTCACCATTTGGTAGAACACAGCTACTGTCAGTCAACGTTGACACATCACTGTGTTTGATTAGTCTGACAGCAGCTGCAGTTTTGAGAAGTCTGCCAGCCTACTACTACAGGAGTTTATGCACAGTGGCATGCAGTGTCAGTAGCTGACATTCTTGGGTCTGAAGCTGGATGTTGAATCCAATAAGGGTTCCAGAACATACTTAGGAAACATAAAAATCCTATGCAGTTCATGACTTTGCAGGTGTTTAGAAATTAAGTCAGTCTTAGCAGACCTTGGCTCTGCAGGCATAAAATATGAATTTAGAGCTGGCCACATGTCCAGGGTTCTGTTAATTAACTTACCAAGACTCTGCCATCTAGTTGGTGCATGTATAATGATCTTGAGGGGGTCAGTATCTGTGAACAAAGCAAATTCTTGTAGTTTTTTGTTGTCTTTGTGCACTGGAACTGAAATGACAGTGCACATCTGATATACGTTCTTCAACTGGTGAATGTAGTGCTTTTACAGCAGCCTTACTGTAGAGATCTGCCAAGTGACAGATATACCCCATGTTTATAATTGTGGGCTTCACCTCCTTTAAAATGAGACAGCATAGAATTGTGTTTTCCAATCACTGAGGCAGCATTGTCTGAAGAAAAGCCCACAATGTTGGAAACTGGAATGTTAAATTTTGTCAGAGTGAACTTTAAAGCATCAAACATTGCTTGTCCTGTTCCTGACACACATTCTGGCATATGTAGGAACCTTATTACATTTTCTTGCCTTTTCATCAAGATAACCAGCAAAGATCACTAACAGTTCATCATCTCCCATGTCTGTGCTTTGGTCCATATACACACAAAATGGTGATTTCTGACAGGCTGCTGCAGCATCATTCTGGTAATGAGGGCCCAGAACATCCCATGCAATGCATGCTGCCTTTGTTGCTCCACATGTCATTTTCCAGAGAACATCTTGATCCTCTCCATACTTCTTCATAAATTTCAGAATGTAACAAACTTCAAAACTCCCACATCACCCACAAACTGTAGAAATAACACAAATGAAGGCAAAAGGCAAACTGATCCACTCCCAAGTATTTATTTAACACTTTTGTTTATAAAATACAAACTTCCTCAGAATAAAAGCTTAAAAAATACTTGGGAGTGGATCAGTTTGCCTTTTCCTTTCATTTGTGTTATTTCTAAAATTTTAGAATGTGTTCTCCTGCTGCAAATGATAAGTTGTGTTTAGAAAGGAGAGACACAAAACCAACTTTGCCTCAACCACCTTTGTACTTGCTAAACTCTGAGGTCCAAAGAAATCCACCATAGATCTTCCAGCTGCATTCTTGCAATTCTGCCTGTGTTTTTCACTGTTGGCATGCTGTTGCAGATAATGTCTGCCCCTATGATGGATTGTAAAAATCTGTGTTACAAGTCTTTCAGAAGGCATATTTCACTCTGCTCCAACTCATAGAATGCCAGTGAAAGGCACTTGCCCAACTTGGCTGAAAAATTGTGTATCTCCTGTTCTTTGGGGTGTGATCCGCACCACATCCCTGTCCTCATTGTAATCTGGGCAGTCTGTACCTAGCAGGTTTGTAAAACAGTGTAACAATGACAAACAAATGGGGCTATAGCGCAGAAAGGAAAATTAGAAAATTTCCTCAAAAGCAAAGATATGAGACAATAGGCCCATAAACAGTGGCAGCTGGTGACTTCAAATCAAAGGGGGGCTGCAGGAGACAGCTGAATGGCTGGGGTCAATGGGAATGGGTGTGGCCAACTTGAAAGGGGAGGAGCTATGCTCAGAACCACAAAAACTGCAACTTTAATTAAATACTCAGCCCTGGGTACAAAACCATCATTATGAGAGTCCAATCAAGACAAAATGAAGTGTAGAAGAAAAAACATATTTCAATCCATTGGCTGCATGACAGCTTACTTAATATCTAGATGGAAACAAAAAGGTTGTGAGGTATGAAAAAATAAATTACTTTTTAAATACATTACTGGAATGCTAGTCAAAACCAAGTATAAGAAAAACAAGCAGCACTCAACTCAAACCACTTCTCCTTGTATTCCAGTTCTAATTATAATTTATATTCAGCTTTATTAAAGTACCAAGTAACATGCTGAAAGTAGCAATCTCTGTGATACCCCCACTTGTAAAAATGTTTCTTATCTAAAAAAGACCTGCTGCCTGACAACAACTATCTACTTGTTTCATGGGGAAAACATGATCAAAGTAAAAAAATGAAAAGCAAACAGGAAACAAGCTCAACATACATTGCTTAAAAGATTACTGCACAGGATATGGACCACCCATGATAGATTGGCATTCTGTTTAGTTTGCAGGTAAAGCCTGTAATGAGCTCTTAAAATAATGTAATCCTGTCCTTTATTACAAATACTGTCATATGCATTTCAATGCCCAAGGCTTATATGTTATCTAGTTATGTAAGTATTCTCTGCATGGCAACAACAGAAAGGCTTTCAACGTTGGCAATTCTTTAACAGTATGCTTATTAAAACTTACTTGCATCTTCCAATCTCAGACAAGCTTACCAGATGGTCATTAAAGCACTGCTACTTAAACACAGAGCAACAGGCACTTTCTGAATAATAATAAGCATAAATCAACAGTATAAAAATATGACAGAAACCAGAACATTCTGCAAAATCAAGGACAGATGAAAAGCCATTGTAGTACTTGTGTCTACCTTGGATGGGGGGATATTCTGCACATTCACACTGCATAACTGCTCCTTGCCTTGCTTGGACACATCCAGAGTCACTACATGGGGGAGTGGGGTACAACAAGTATGTCACAATTTGAAATGTTTCTGGCTGACTGCGATGGCCCTGACATATTTGTCATACCTCTCAACCTCAGAGCAAGAAATCTGGACAAAGCCATACATAGAAGTGAGACAAAGGCCCAAAAATAAGGACAATTTTTAAATATTGCTCTTATAAACTTAAAAAGATAATAGAATAGTAGGTCTTGCATTACCCAGAAACAACAGGAGAAGACCACCACAAAGTAAATGTAGAACATGCACAAAATTTATTCCAAATATAAAATAAGCGCTTTCACGTGCTACCAGGCACGCTTCATCAGATTTTAAAACCAACTGATTTCAAGATGTATATATACACCCATTACATCACAATTTAGTTAATTAACACATTCAATTAATCAATAAAATCATCAGAGAACTTATTGACCCATTGTGACTTCCTAGTTGCTAAAGCCTTCAGTTTGTATGATATTTTCACATCCTATAGAGAACTTGCTCACAGTCGTAAAGAAATAATAAAATTCATATCCTATTAATAAATTAAATTATAATACTAACCTAATTTCCTACTCAATAATAAGAAATAAGAATAGTTATAGACAATCAATTACATGTATATATATATATATATATATATATATATATATATATATATATCATGTTAAACTAATAAATAAAAATAAAAATAAAAGTATATATAATAAAATAAAATAGAATGGAATGGAAATCCTCATAAATATACTATATGAGTGTGATGTTATATGCAAAATAACATGGTTACTTGGTTAAAACACCACTGTCTGTCTTCCATCTATCTACGTGCAGCCAACACTGACTTAATGCTGACAGATTGATTGAGACCTGGTTCTAAATGTGCTCTCAGTCTAAAAATCCAGCATAATTCCACCGACTCCAAATAATTCATCCTGTCACCACCCTGCTTATTATCAATAACCATTTGCAAAACTCTGAACTTAAAGGCATGGTCTGTATGAACTGCGATGTGCTTAGCTAATGCATTAAGTTGGTTCATTTTCCTAATATCATATATATGATTATACATCCTGTCTTTTAACTTTCTAGAAGTCATACCTACATAAAACGCCGTGCATTTTGTGCATGTGGCCAGGTAGACAAGATTCATGCTATTACAAGTTGCATGAAATTTAGGTATGAATGTATATTCTAAAGAAGGGTGGAAAAAATGCTGTCTGTCAACAATATATCTGCACATATTGCATTTGTTACATGGGAAAGTATCAGCCCGTAGTAATTCCTTGTGTATCCCTTCTTGTTCTGTGTTTGTTCTCTCTACACAGAGCAATCTTTTAAGATTCTTGCTGTTCCTACATCTAAAACTTGGTGTTTCTCCTACCAGTCTACAGATAGAGGGTTCTTGCATTAGTATGAATTTTCTGAAGGGTATGAAATCTGAAACTGAAATGTCTGTCATTATTTTCTAACTTCAGTCTTTAATGATTCGCCACTAATTTGCCAAAAAAAACACAATTTTATGAAAAATGGACCAAAAATGTGATTCAAAAATATAAAATAGCCACACAATACAGCTGGGAACCTGTCAAAGAAGGGACACTTTTTAATATTAGTACTGCTAACTTGAGCAGCTGACAAAATAAAAGAATCTACATGCATTTCTGAAATAAAAGTAATCTATAACTGATTATTACAATTATTTATTAATTGTAAACCCTCCATGTTTTCTTCCAAAATTGCCATTTTGCAGAGGGATTATTAGGGGTAGAGCAACATTTTGATCCAAAATTGGGGACAGTTGAGAGGTTTGGATATGCCTAATTCTATAAAGCAATTTATTTGCATGTACCTCTCAACCTGTTAATGCAGGAAATCTGGACAAGGCCAAATATATGGGGGGAACATATAAACAGTACTAAAAATTGCTCCTGTATAAACTGAGACAGTTGATCGAATAACAGGTCTTGCTTTAGCATGCATTTTTCTGAAGGTTATGAAGTATGAAACTCAGTGTCTATCATTATTTAGAGACTTCATTCCTAAATGATTTGACAGAAAACCACAAATTTTATGAGGAACAAACAAAAAATAAGAAGCAAAAATCTATTCATTCTGCAAAAATCTGGACAGTTAAGAGGTATAGTTCAGCCAGTTGAGTTTGCTGCCCTTCCCCCCTCACAAAATCATGGTCGAATGGAGCTTCCCCCCTACAGCCATTCCAATGAACCATTACTTAGCTATTTCACCCCATTTACATAAACACTAATGTGCATACTGCTTTACTTCTGTGATGATTTGGACTTCATTTAAAAGTTTTATTTTGCATTTTACAGTGCAAACACTAATATATATCATATCTGCTAAACAAAGCAATGCAGTCTCACAATGAGAACAGACTTAGCATTAAAACGTCTCTGCCCTTGAAAACTCACAATCACTGAAACAACATTGAAACCCACATTCAAAGAAAATACATTTTGCCAGTGGCAGATTAACTTTAGGTTTAGGCTGTTTTCAATTCTCAGGCCCCTTGCACACGAAACATACACATGCTCTTTCATACACCTTCCTGATTGTATTAAATTATATTCCTTGAACAATACAGTACAGTTTTATAGGGTGTTTTAAATTTATTGTTTTGAATTTTTTCCAGAAAACAATGAAACAAAATGCATGCACCAGTAATGACAAAACTGCCTAATTCAGAACATTTCCATCATAAAAGTCTACTCAAACTTCTACAGTCCACCAGTATCGGTACATATGCACAATCTCTGAAGAAGTAAAAGTCATCTAAATAATTCCACATTAAAGAGATCTGTAACTAATGAAGAGGTTGCTGCTAGCTAACAACTTTGTATTTCATTGTTTCATCTACAAATAAAGTGCTTGTTACCCTTGAGGAATACATTGCCTATCTTACACTAAAAAAAATGATAAGCTAGCAATATTGCAATAGGGAATGGATGGCAAACTGATAACAGGTTCATAGTTACTAGGTATCTTTGACAAAAAGGGGTGCAGCATCCACCCCTTTTGCAACACAGTACAGTATCAGCAATGCATCTATCTACTGTGGGAGTAGAACCCACAGCCTTCTGCATCAAAAGCAAGTATACTACCTGTTGTGCTATTAACAATGCAATCAGACTCAGCATAAGCAGCACTAAACTTTTGTTCCCCTGCAGCTCTCAGCTCCTTGTAAAATCTATTCACTCAGTTGTATCTCTGAACTTTGCAGCACAAAGAAATCTGGAAAAAGCCAAAGTTTATTGTGGGGGGGACAAAAGCCCAAAAACCAAGGACACATTTTAAACATTGCTTATACAATGTTGGAAAGTTGCTAGAATAAAATGCTGTGTTACCACCATACATTTCACCGCCAAGCCTTAAACCCAGGACCCAGTGCAAAACAGTCAGAGCAACATACCACTATGCCAAATCAGCTGTTTTGTGAAAGAGGAAGATGGAAACTTAAATGGCTACCATTTAGTGAATTCAGTTCTCACCATAGCACAGCTGTCAACCTCTTAGCACAAAACACCTGAACAAAGCCAATAACGGGTGAGTACATCCCCCAAATATTCAGTGAATTCAGTTCTCACCATAGCTCTCAACCTCTTAGCAAAAAACACCCGGACAAAGCCAGTAATGGGGGAATATAGCCCCCAAACATATTCAGTGAATTCAGTTTTTACCATAGCTCTCAACCTTAGCACAAAACCTGTATGAAGCCAATAATGGGGGGAATACAGCCCCAAAAATAGGGACAAATTTCAAATATCCATCTTATACACTTAGAAAATTGCTAGAATAAAAGCTTTTGTGTTAACATGCACTTTCTGAAGAATATGAAGTCTGATATTCAAATGCGTGTCATTTTTAACATTTGTTAACCAGGAAAGTCTGACTTGGAACAAAAGCTAATATTTAGCAGAGGCCCAGGGAGAATCACTCCAGACAGACACATGTCTTTGTAAGATGGGAGGACACTTAAACAGGGAGGGCATACAGACTCCACACAGAAGGTAAGGCACCCCAGCCAAGAATCAAACCAGAGAAAGTGTAGCTGTCAGGCAGCAATTCTACCACTGCACCAATGCACTAGTGGCTTTGCAAGGACACAAAAATACAGAAACCACAGATTTTATGAGGAACAGAACAAGTATGAGGGAAAAATCTGCAACATTTTTACAAATGGTGGTGGGTAGGGAATTCAGGCTCTTGACACATGGGCCCAAGGTACAGGGTTCAAGCTTTAATCTCTACCCACCACCATGTAGCACCTGGGGCATTTCATACACACACCCTACCTGGGACAGTTCCATTCATTGCAGCACTAAATCCTTCCACAGCTTTGTTTGTTGGAGCATTAAATGCAGCTTCATTTGTTGGAGCACTACAAGCCTGTGAGATGCCCTTCCCCTGCCAACATTGCAGTCTGAGTCTGATCCCTTTCCAGTGACAGTCTATGCAGTTACAACTGCATATAATTCTGGGATCTCTGCACTTGAATGCTTCTTAATCTGGACTGCTGCTGAGACAGTCTGCGCATGCTCCAGACTGTCTCAGCAGCAGTCTGGATATCAGAAATGCTGCTAGTGCACATGTGCGAAGGTCCACTACTTACAATTGTTTTATTTTCTTTCTTTGTATTTTCTTTTCTTTCTTTTTTTACAGCAGGGGGGGGCTGCAGTCCAGCAGTCCAGTAGCACGGGCCACTCCTGCCCATAACCTACCCATATCACTGGAAGTTTCCTGACTTTGCACCATTTTCCCTTGCTCATCTCTGCTCCTTTTTTTTACTATAAAGGCCTGCATGATCAGATTATTCCCTTTCTTGCTTCGACTATGATGCTTTCAGTCCTCTGGTGCTCACTTGCCCACCTAACCAGTGTTGCAGAAGGGAAAAATGACTTTCATGACATTCAGTGCTCTCAAAGCGCCCTTGATTATATCTCAAAATCCATGCCAAGGATTAACACTTCCATCTTAACAAATGCACTTGGAACACATGACAATACTACTTGCATTTTACATGTATCCCTTTAGATGTGTTCTACCCCCTGTCCTACAGCCAGGTCTGGGCCTGGCAAAGGTACCTAAAAAAGGTACTTAATATCAGGGCACTCTGTACTTTTACAAGGAGGTGCCATTTAAGGCATCATGTCTTGGAACAGTTTAGACCAAAGAATGCAAAATCTCACATCTTTAACCATGAAAAATAAAACACACTAAGCATAAGCATACATACATATTCCCAACATTTGTAAATCCTAATACTCTACCTTAAAATCCAAATAGCACACGAATTGCAAAAAATCTGTTCCAAAGTATACAAAGGCTGTAGTGATACTGGCATGAATGTGCATAGCTTCCACTTGTGGAAACACTCCTGGAACTATGCCAATGAGTAAAGATAAACCAGAGCAAAATGAGGGACAAAACCATATCTGACCCAATACTGCTATAAACCTGAGACACTGACAAAAGAATGCAAATTAAAACAATTTTTTGAAGTTTACAACTTTGTAGTTAAGTGACATGCATGACATTTTAGACACCAGCACAGCTCAACGGATCTGGGACATACCTAGAAATAATTAGGTACAAGCAAAGCCAAATTACTGAAAACTGAGACAATAGAGAAGGTGTACTAATAAACGCTTTGAAACAAGGTTGTAATTGTAATTACTGTTTAGTGCCAAACTCAATAAATCCCAAAATAATCAGGGATGATCACTTAAATACATGCAGCTATTTCAAGCATATGCATTAATGCTATTCTAGCTTGCCAATATACCACTGAACAGCCTAGCTCAAGTTCCCAGTTTCTACCTTGTTATACCACCTCTTTCAGAAAAAGAAGAAACTTTTATAATGGACAAATTACTGCCAACACATCATGATTAAGTCAGCTGAAATCATTGCAGCACTTAAGTTTGAAAAATTGCCATTTTCCAAGATGTTGTCATCCAGCAGGACAATACAGTCACTTACGTGTTTTCCTTGAGCAGTTCAGTGTCTTGCCATTGTGAAAACACACTAAAGTTACACTCTAAAGTTCTACTAGAAAACAAAACCAGATACATTAAAGCATCTCATTACTATAAATAACTCACATCTGACATCCATCCTGATATACCTCTCAACCTCTTAGTGCAAGAAATCTGGACAAAGTCCAACGTAATAGGGGGACAAACAGCACAACAATAGAGACACTAAATATTGCTCTTATAAACTTAGACATATTGCTCTTAGAAACTTAGAAAGTTGCTAGAATCACAGGATCTATGTTGGCATACAATTTCTCAAGGATATAGCAATTTCTTTCCGAGACATACTAAGGAAAAAAGAAGCACAAAAATTAAGACACTTTAAATATTGCTGTTATAAACTTAGAAAGTTGCTAGAATAACAGGATCTGTGTTGGCATACAGTTCCTCAAGGATAGGAAAATACTTGCAGAGATATTGCAGCTACATTTATAAAACACTTACCTCTGTCTGTGTAAGTAGCACCAGCAGCTCAATACAATCCACAGACTCCACATGGCACAAATAATCCACGACATAAATGATGATCAGCCCTGGTTGTCCAGCAGGCAGCAAAACAAAACCTCAGCCTTCTAGTGACCGATCTTGAACCTGGATCCAGCAAAGCAAGGTCCCTGAAGTCCCTTCAGCTCCCTGACTTTTCTCCTGGCTTCTGAGTCCAGACTTCCAATGTCTTGAATCCGCAGCTGCTCCTTCCTTCTTCTCGGTCTTCCATGTTGTTGTTGTAAAATCACTGATTCCTGGAAGCCTTTATCAAGCCATTATTTTGGCATGAAAAGGCTACTCAGAACGTGATTGGCCTGTATTTGGAAGCTCTCATTGGCTCCCATCCTCCTGAGAACCATTACTTGATTGGCGCGTATAACGCGTTCACGAATGGCTGTAAATGCGATGTACGAGCCAATCAAAAACTGTGGAACAGAGCCAACGCTGTGTAATGTGGAAGGGCAGCAAAGCTATGCAGTGGTTTGTATACCGCAATGTCAATTGGCAATAATTGCAGTACACAAACCAGGCTGTAAATGCAATGTACGAGCCAATCTAAAACTGTGGAACAGAGCCAATGCTGTGTAATGTGGAAGGGCAGCAAAGCTATGCAGTGGTTTGTATACCGCGATGTCGATTGGCAATAATTGTAGTACACAAACCAATCAGAATCCATGTAGTGGAGACAGAGCTGTTCAATGCGGAACAGTGGAACAGTGGCTTTGCTCATCGTTAAATGCAGAGCGTTCTGCATACTCCGGAACACTTGGATGCTCAGCATTTTGCAAAGAGGAATCTTGTCATAATCATTTACTTTGCAGTCTAAGAAAAGTGATCTGCTGTTAGCCTTGCTATTTCCCAGTATGAACTTCTTGTCTTGACCAAGCCAGAAGTGCTTAAGCTCAGTGGTGCTTGCTGGCTAAGAAGGCAGAGATATAAGCAGAGGATAGCTAACTAAAGTTTTCATAATCAGGAGACACTTTATACGTTTAGAATGGACAGGTCTTAGTGAGTATCTATAACTCCCATGGGGTACTGGAGGAATGCAAGGACTTTTTATTCCCTTGGATACTAAGGTACATATAACCCTAAATATACTTGCTACAGGGACCTTCCAGAGAAAGACTAAGGCACATGGGTGTCTCACAGGCTTTTTCCTTGAGAAGATTGCAGCAATTCTTGGATGTACTCTTGACACATGGATCAGTATATCTATTTCCTTGTATCACCTCAGGACCAAACCAGGACTATGAGTGAGTTTTATGGGGTGGCATGTTTCTCTTAGGTACTCAGTGCAATAAATTTCACTTATTGTAATTAGAGTCCCTTCTGGTTATGGGGTGAGCAGTACCACATTAGGAAGGGCTACCATTCCATCAATTAATCAATTGCGAAGGAGTGTGCGATGCATGGGGGTGTTTCATCAATATCTCGGTCCATCATCCTGGCAGCGCACATGGTTCCCATATCTGGCACACTAGCTCACTCTACCACCTCTTGCCGCATGGCAGAATGCCCAGTGGTCGTCTTGTTAGTAAGTTAAAATGGTCTGTTGTATTTAAGTAGTTATTCATGATAAAACACATTGCTGAACACTAAACCACTTGTAATGTGTTTCCTCTTTTCTCTCTCTCTCTCTCTCTTGCTTTCTTCCCCTCTTTCTTTTTTTATCTTTCATGTGATGCTGAATATCCACTAGAGCCATGGCTCATGACACCAGTGAGAAATCCAAGTGAATCTGCAGAAGACAGGTAAAACTCATCCCTGTCCCAGACCAGTATTATCATTAAGAGGGTCTTTGGCCTACTGAAGAGATGGTTTAGGTGCCTGGATGAGTGTGGGATTGCCCTTCAGTATGACCCAGCTGCTGCTTGCAGGATATCTATTGCATGTTGCATTCTGCACAACATGATCATGCTTTGGTCTGTTGGTGAAGCTGCAGCTCCCATTTCTAGTCCAACTACGACTAATGATGACCAGCTGATAGCAATAGTAAGCGCCCCCATGCAGCAGGCTTGTGCACAGCATATAGTTGCTCCAGTCTTGGCTCCTTTACCCAGAGCTGTTCATCACTTGACAATGCTGCCAGAGACTTTGAGAGATTGTGCTAACATCTGAGGCCATCCCTGGCAAGACCAATTAAATAAAGTGTCACTCTGCTCGTGCATTGCTTATTTTCATTATATTGTGAAAGTTTATTATGCTATATATTGATTGGTTGATTTATGTATTTATTTATTTTTGCATTTCTTTACATCTATATTTTCAAACTGCTGTAAGAGCTGCTGTTCTGCACTGAAATATATTCCATCTATTGTTTCTTACTTAGTATTAAGCATCTGTTTGTGGTTCCTTAACACTTGGGCTCCAAACCAGTCATTTTACATTAAGAGGGTCAAAGTCTGCATTCTTGTGGCAGGACAGGGCTGATTTTACCTGTTTAGTTGGGAATTGCTGGTGGAATGCTCAAGGTGTGCTCATCTGTTTGGCTTTAGGGCACAGTTAGTGTAAAACTTGCTTTTTTCTGATAGTATATAAGCCTCACATTTGCAAGAACATTAACTTTGCACAGTGGCAGTTACAGGTGCTTTGTATATATGCAATTACCAGAAGTTGAAATTTCCCTATATAAACACCTTGGAACTTTACCTTAGTCCCATGTTACTCAATGGACAACTAGTCTTCATGGTGAGCAGCATTTAAGCACTTAGTTTTAGCTATTTAGGTCTACCTTACCTTATTATAGCACCCAGAACTATTGCTGTGCAGAGAGAATTTGGTTTGGGTGCTGGGCAGCATTGCTGGTTATTTTAGAAGCAGATTACACCAAGTAAACACCCTTAACTTGTCAGGTTACAATCACCCTACTCTTCTATCCCTTGAAAGTAAACATTAGGACCTACAACCATGGATGGTCACTTTCCTTTGCTATGACGCCCATCCTACATCGATGAAGCAGTTGAACATTTGCAAAACTGCATCAGTCTTTGAGTGATCTCTCAGCTCATCAAGTCTCATGGTAGAAGAATTACACACTTCCATGACATCAAAGTCAAACATCTCTGCATCAAGCTGTTCTGTGGTATTTCTGGGTGATCTGGATAAGGTATCAGCCAGAAAAAAAATTTGCCTTTTGTACAGACCATTTTGAAATTATACTTTTGCAATTTGAGCATCATCCTTTGCAATCTTGCTGGAGCTGAATGCATAGGCTTCTTTAAAATAGTGACTAGAGGTTAAGGGTCAGTTTCCATCTGTATAGCTCAGCCATAAATATAATCATGGAACTTTGAACATGCAAACACAAGAGCCAAAAGTTCCTTCTCAATTTCAGCATACTGCATCTCAGTTTGGGTAAGAGTTCTAGATGCATAGGCAACAGGTCTGCCCTCCTGAAGAATAACTGCACCAAAACTGAACTTTGAAGCATCACAGGAAAGAATTACTGCTTTGTGGACATCATAGTACCTTAATGTAGGCGGGTTGGCAATTTGCTGTTTAAGGTTATCAAATGCTCTCTGGTGTTGTTCTAACCATAACCAAGCAACATTTTTGCATGTCAACTCTCTTAAAGGCACTAATACTAAGGTCAGGGATAAATTTGCCCAAATAGTTAACCATACCAAGAAAATGCTGTAAAGCTTGGACTTTTTCCTGGAGCTGGCATCTCAAGAATGGCTGCTTGTATAGAATGGTCTGGTCATAGGCCTGTACTGGTAAGTAAATGACCAACATAAGTAACTTCTGGTAGTCTGAATTTACATGTCAGAGGACTGAGTTGTAATGTCACTTCATGCGCTCTGTCCAGAACTTTCCTGGATTTTCTGTCATGCTCTGTTTCACCATTGCCTCTAACCAGTAAATCATAACTATTATTGCACATGGCTAGCCGGAAAAAAATTGCTCCATTGCATGCTGAAAGATTTCACTGTTAGAATTTATTCCAAAAGGCATCTGAGGAATCTGTATCTACCAAATGGGATACTGAATGTAGTCAGTAGTGAAGATTTGTGATCAAGCATTACTTGCCAAAATGAACTCTTTGCATCTAAGACAGAAAAAAAACAGTGGCATTTAGCATGAGGGTGGCAAGCTCCTCAACTGTACCCATAGGATGATGTGGTAATTTTAATGCCTTGTTCAAGTCTCTTGGGTCAATGTATATTCTGATTTCATCTGAATTTTTCTTATGCGGAGTACCATGGAAGACACCCACTCAGTTGGTTCTGTGACTGAACAAATCACACCTTGCTGCACCATTTTATCTAACTGGTCCTTGACTTTGTCCTGCATAGCTATTGGAACTTTCCTTGCTGGTCTGACCACTGGACTGACCTCTGGGTCTACTTTCATGGAGTACACTACTGGAAGTTTGCCTAGCTTGTCATCGAAATCAACAGCATACTGCAGTGGTGGTGCTGCGATAGCATTGTCGCCTGACAGTAAGACGTCCTGTTAGATTCTCAGCTAGACCGTCTTCTGTGTGGAGACATGCATGAATGGGCGTACCTTCGTTGAAGGTTGTGCGTCAGGGCCGGTGACTCGGCATGTAAAAATCCACTGCCAATGATTAGCGGACCGGAGTTCCGCTGTGGCGACCCCTAACCAGGAAAAGCTGAAAGATACAACAACAACTCTGAGAAAATAGCGTCACTGAAGCTGGAACTTGGACATGTGCTTACATGATGGACTTATATGGTAAAAGAAAGCAGTTTCATTCTTAAACTGTCTCTGAGACCTAATAATGACTGCACAGGTCTTCTGACTGCAAATAATTGCAAGCTGTAGCTATACCCTGTCGAATAGCATGAATGCACTACTGAGCCTGCCGTGTGAATCTCTTCACCTCCATAAGCAACAAGCTTCGCACAACTGGCCAAATTAAGTTGCTCACCAGCCCTCACTTTAGCAAATGTTTCTTGAACCAATGCCTACTTTGAGCTCTGTGGGTTTGTCATGGATCAGTACAGTACAAAATACTTCATTCTTTACCAGCAAATCTACTGCATTAACCTTTTCACTGACCACTGATACACCATCTACATAGAAAGTAGGGTTGCAGCTCTCTATATGATCAACTTGCTTTCTTGAGTGACCTTTCTTAATAACTGAATGACGCTTGCTTGATTTAGAAAACTTCTACAAATTGCTGACCAAATGGTAAGCGCTTGTCTCTTTTAGACTCATGACTGGCACCACAATCACAAAAGTTAACAATAAGACTTGACTTGAGTTTTGCTGACTAACCTTTATACTGCACTGAGCATGCTCTTTTTACTGAGCTAGTCTTGGAACATGCTAGAAAGCTACAGGCTTTCCCAGGGGAGCCTATAGGGGTTGCAGCTGCCATGTTCTTAGGCCTGTTTCTGCTTGCCACATGCTGCATGTTGTCCAGATTTGCTCTAGAGGCTGCTGAAACCATGCTCTTATCACTTGCAAGCATACTTGTGTGCCTTTCTGTGAGCTCATGGATTTAGCAAATCTCTATGGCATTGCCTAATGTTAAATAACTGTCATGAAGCAAATCTTTCTCACTGCAGCACTATTACCACCACACACATGCTTGTTCTTTAACAACTCATCTTTCAAGTCACCAGATCTGCACGTTTTGGCCTTATTTCACAGGTCAGTAATATAAAATGCAAAAGTTTCACCTGGATTTTGGTCTTTTGTATAAAAATGAGTGCCTCTCTAGAGTAACATTTGTCTGGGGGTTGCACATTTCTCTAAATTTAGATTTCAAGCACTCAGGGTCCTCCCTTGATTCAGCCAGTAGCACAATATGACGGTTCCCCCCTCCTGTATATACTGCTGATACATACACAAACTCTCTTTTTAAATGGCCTCTGACCCAACTAAGTTAAGCAAAATAGGGTTGCCACCTTTTCGGATGGCCAAAATGGGACAATTGTGGTACAAACATCAGATTTTTCAGGCCAAAACATATCCACAGCCAGTACAAGGGACAAAACTTCACTTTTTTGCCTAAATAAAAGCTTATTCTTGTAGCATTTTAGTTGCTTATCCTGTTTCTTATAACATTTATGTGTTTGAGATACAGAATAACTGTTTTATGCAACTATTACATAAAATATAGGAAATAATTTTGCCCTGATATTTCAGGACAGTTGCCATTCTTACAATATTTTTGCAGGACACAACTGCCCAAAGAGGGACTGTCCCTCACAAAGTGGGACAGGTGGTAACCCTAAAGCAAAATTAATGCCCTTATATGTGCATCTTTGTTAGAAAAAGCTGCTTGCATGAAAATATTGTATTCGTGCTCAAATACTCTCCAGTTCTCTGCTATATTGTGATCAAACACAAGTGGCCTAGGTCTGCAAAATGCCACACAGCAGTGACGGTGCTTGAAATTATGCATGAACATACAAACACAAATATTTATGCCAGAACATTATGCCAATACTTGTAATTATACCCAATACCACAACAGACTGAAATAACTGTACTTTTCCATATGTCTCCATAGCACAAGAACACTTTAAAATCACTGTACTTTGTGAAACCATAAGAAATACTTGAAAAAGACTGTATTTTGTGAATAGACTGTACACAGCAGAGAACGCTCAGAGTAAGAAACACTGTGAGATGAATGCACTTTGCAAATGAACTGTACACAGCACAAGAACCTTTCAAAATGGCTGTACTTTGTGAAATAACTCTGTAGAGTGTAAGAAACACTTTGAAGTGGTGGCACTCTTCAAATAAAAGATACAGTATAAGAAACCTTTCGAAATGACTGTACTTTGACTGCACTTTGCAATATAACTGTACTTTGCACTCAGCAACGTCTTTGAAATAATTGCACTGTAATAAAGCACACACTCTGCAAACACTTTGCACACTCAGAGATACTTTGAACAACTCTAGTTATGCTTTGAATGGCTTCGGTCAATGCGGAATAGTAGTTTGTGCCCAAACACAGTCTTTCACTAAAAAACATGCAGTTGCCTTGCTCTTTAAGCTTACTTTGCCCTTTTATTGTACTTGTTATCCACATCCCACCCCCTTTTAACCTTGTATCATGCTCATTATAGTTTTCTTGTGCCTATTTTACTTAAAACATGCTCGTTATGCAAACCAAAGGTAATTCTGAGCCCCATGTGATTATTTCTACTAGTCTTATCAAATATCGCAGTTTCAAACATTTTGTTTAATTAATAATGCATTTTGTGCCTTTTATTTGATTAATAATACGTTTAGTGCTACTTGTTTGATTAATAATGTGTTTTGTGCTACTCATTTGATTAATAATCTGTTTTTTGCCTTATAAATCCTCCATTTCATTTTATTTGCTAAATAAATAATTTGTGCAAGTTTTTTGTTACCTTAAGTTTGTTTCTGGCCTTTTTTGTTTGTCTGAGCTCCGTTTCACTAAACCTGCTTAATCTGCCTTCACCTTCAACTCTGCACCTCATGGCTTGAAGATGTTGCTCTCTTAATCCCAGTTCTGACACCATGTCACTCATCTGGTCAGGATAAAACAGACAAGCAGTTGTGGGTTCAGTTCAAGCAGCTTTATTACACACAAACACATCAGGAATGAGGCTTAGTAACTTAAACTTAAATAAACTTATAAACAGACTGACTACCACACTCATACATGTTAACACTCTGGCTGTTCTCTCAAAATGGCACTGTTGCCTGCACGTGCTCACTATTTGTATGCATGTGCTTACATCCGGAAATGCTTCTTAAAGGTACATACACACTCTATGTTTTACAGTCTTCACCTCTTACCTCTAGGCTTTCAAATATTGACCAAAACTTTATCCAATCCTGTAGTGCCTTTCAGACAAACCTTCCAACATAACAAAATCTACTCAGGACAAGCTAATGGTATTACTGCTCAATGCTAAAAGTCTCCAGAAGAAACTGCACTCCCTAGAAGCTCTCCTCATCCTAGAAAATGCTGACATATGTGTAGTTCATAGGTTCATAGGTTCATAGTTTGGTACTAGGCTATCGGCCCTATGGCCTATACAACCCTAGCTATAACAATTCCCTGGCTATTTCTTCCCACAGTATTTACTTCCCTGGACCCCTGTCTAGCAGGGTGACTGACGAGATCCCCAGGGTGAATTTCCTATCTCCCATCCAATCATCAAGGTTCCTTTTGAGAGGGCCAAAGAGGCGCTCTGCTTGACATGTATGGGCAGTCTATTCCGGAGTCTAGGGAGTCTCTGGGTCAGGAACCTATCCCTCCAGCATATTTTGTTCATTGTGATGACAAGGTTTAGATCTTTGGAGCGTGTGTCACTGAGGGACTGAAATTTCTTTAAGTGTAGCATGTCCAACAGCTCTGGGTTTGACATGGTCTTGTATGTTAAGCAGAGATCGCCACTGAGTAGACGATATGCGACAGAGTATAGGTGGAGTTTTTTAGATGGTCAGCATAGGGCATCTGCTTTAGGGCTGTGAGTTTTTAGTGAGGTATTTCTGCAGTCTCTCCAGTTGTTTCAGATGTCTTGAGAGGTACATACCAAACGGGGTGTTGTATTCTATAATGGGTCTAATGAGGGATGAGTACAGTGGACAATGATCTCCTTTTTTCTGGATGAAAAGCCCTTAGTGATGAGGTCTGCCACACAGAAGGATTTCCTGACTGTTGTGGCAATGTGGTTATTGAAGGTGAGACCACTGTCGACCTGTGTCCCTAAATCTTTTATCACACTTTCGGTGTTTAGTGTGCTGCCACCTACGTTGTAATTAATGGGTACATGTTTTTTCCCAAAGGGGATAACTATACATTTCTTGGCATTGAGCTTGAGCCCATGACTCTGGCACCAAGCATCTGTTTCTGTAAGGCCCTTTTGTAGAATATCCACATCATTTGGGGATTCAATAATGGCTCCCAGTTTGCAGTCATCTGTAAACTTTGTTAGCCAGAGTCCCTTAGTGTTGGCCTGTACTTCAGAGAAGTAGATTCCAAACAAGAGCGGTCCCAGGACTGAAACCTGAGGTACTCCACTTGTCACTTGTCTGGAGCGGGATTTGGAATCGGCTACTTTTACAGTGTGGGTTCTGTCAGTAAGCCAGTTGGCAACCCATTGAGTGACGTAAAGATTAATGCCCAGTTTAGTAAGTTTATCTATGATTCCAGAGTGGGGGATGGTGAAGAAGGCCTTGGTGAGGCCTATATAGGCTGTGTGGACCACCTCACCCTTGTCCATGGCTCTGGAGACTGATTTGAAGAAGTCAATCAGGTTCAGGAGACACAATCAGCCCTTCACGAACCCAGACTGCATGTGGCCTAGAGTTTGAAGGTTGCCAATGTCTTTTTTTATAAGTTCCATGATAATAAGTTCCATGGCCTTGCAGATCTGGCTTGTCAGACTGATGGGGCAGTATTTCCTGGGATCCAAGGTGGATCCCTCCTTGTGGAGTGGGATAACTGTAGCTATGTGTCACTCAGTGGGCACAAAGCCTGAGATGAGGCTATGATTAAACATGACACTTAGGTGAAGTGCCAGTTCATTTTGTAGTTCATGTAGTACACAGCCTGGGATGTCATCTGGTCCCATGGATGCTGTATTCTTAACTTTAGAGAATATGTTTTTACCTGTGTGGCCGTGATTACTGGAATTTGGCAATCTTTCGGCACTGAGATGGGCCCTACAGGTGGTGAGATGGGGGTTTAGTTTCCACTGAATCGATCTGCCAGTATATTGGCAATATCCTTGGGATCAGTATATTTAATGCCATTCTATTGTAGTTCAGAGCAGATCTGAGCATTGCCATTTAGATTCTTCACATAGCTATATAATGCCTTGTGGTTGTCTTTGGAATCTTTGGCAATTTTATTTTCGTAACTAGCTTTGGAGGATTTTTTGAGGGATCTCAGCTTCATACTGAGGCTGCTAAGGGAGTTTTTTGCATCCTGGGCTTTTCCTCTTTTCTGCAACAGCTTCTTCCTTTTGCTGTAAAGTTTGTTTATGGCAAGGTTGGCTTCCTTTTTTTGGAGGTGAGCATCTTGGATCTGTTGGGGAGGGCACGATTCATGCATGAGTGGATGTGCTTGTACAGTGCCTTAGTGTAGGATTCAGCAGTTGAACTTTCAGTTCCCGTCTGCATGGGTGTCATGAAGTCTGTCACTTCTGAATTGAGTAGCATGAAGTTTTTCAAATCTAGGTGCTTAGGATTTCCCTCTCTCTTCCCCCCTTGGCTGACCTGGTGTGACTTTGTTTGAACTCTACAGTTCCCTACAAAACGGTGTCTACAGGACTGCAATCAGTTTCTCTCAACATTTAAACAGATTGAACTCAACAGTTCCCTACAAAACGGTGTCTACAGGACTGCAATCAGTTTCTCTCAACATTTAAACAGATTGAACTCTACAGTTCCCTACAAAACGGTGTCTACAGGACTGCAATCAGTTTCTCTCAACATTTAAACAGATTGAACTCAACAGTTCCCTACAAAACGGTGTCTACAGGACTGCAATCAGTTTCTCTCAACATTTAAACAGATTGAACTCAACAGTTCCCTACAAAACGGTGTCTACAGGACTGCAATCAGTTTCTCTCAACATTTAAACAGATTGAACTCTACAGTTCCCTACAAAACGGTGTCTACCGGACTGAAATCAGTTTCTCTCAACATTTAAACAGAGTAGGTTACACACAAAAAGCATTTGTTAAGCTTTCACTTACAGTGCTTTGTAATTAAGCAGGTCACCATATTGGTCAGCCATAGGGCTCTTTGTTTCTACTTGAGTGATTGCCTCCTTCCTCTGTAACTGCAGTAAATTGACTCTTAAATTAGAGCTGTAATACTTACCTTATAGCTTTAGGACATCTTAGGAAACCTTGTAAACTGTAATAGCCTGACATTTGAACAAGCAACCCTTGTAAAAATTCCCAAAATTGTATACTGTTGGTCTGTCTTTCCTGCTAAACATAAGTGAAATTACAGTGCTGAGTGCAAGTAACATTAAAGTACTGAGTGCAAATAACACAGTGCTGAGTGCAGATTTCAACTTATCTCTGGTGTGGTGTCTTCAGTCAATCATGGTATTAACTGTAACCACTCCCACTGCCTTCTCTTTTCCCCCACCCCCCTCTTTCCTCAAACAGGTTAAACTGCTATAATTTAGTACAGGCATCATTTTCAAATCTAGGTGCTTAGGATTTCCCTCTCTCTTCCCCCCTTGGCTGACCTGGTGTGACTTTGTGTAAGTTTCTTCATTGTATGGATCTTTTACTGTTTTTTCTGTAACTGAATGAAGTGCTTTTATGACTTGAATAACTTGGGCTAGCTATACCTGAAGTGCTTTTACTGGCAATTTTCTAGTTGTACAATTGTGAATAATTGATTTAGTTTTTCTGGTATATCTTTAAAATCTGGCAAGTGTTTATTTACTGCATTGCTCTCTTGCTTAGGTTTCTTAGCTATAAATCTTAGTTCATTCTGAAGTATGCTACTTTACCCCCCCACCAAACCTTTCTGAATGCATTATTATATAATAACTGCCTGTTGTTGTCTTCATGCTTACCCTAGAATTTCTGCTTTTCTCTTTTCCTAGTTGAACTCTACAGTTCACTACAAAACGGTGTCTACAGGACTGCAATCAGTTTCTCTCAACATTTAAACAGAGTAGGTTACACACAAAAAGCATTTGTTAAGCTTTCACTTAGTGCTTTGTAATTACGCAGGTCACCATATTGGTCAGCCATAGGGCTCTTTGTTTCTACTTGAGTGGTTGCCTCCTTCCCCTGTAACTGCAGTAAATTGACTCTTACATTAGAGTTGTAATGCTTACCTTATAGCTTTAGGACACCTTAGGAAACCTTGTAAACTGCAATAGCCTGACATTTGAACAAGCAACCCTTGTAAAAATTCCCAAAATTGTTTACTGTTGGTCTGTCTTTCCTGCTAAACATAAGTGAAATTACAGTGCTGAGAGCAAGTAACATTAAAGTACTGAGTGCAAATAACACAGTGCTGAGTGCAGATTTCAACTTATCTCTGGTGTGGTGTCTTGAGTCAATCAGGGTATTAACTGTAACCACTCCCACTGCCTTCTCTTTTCCCCGACCCCCCTCTTTCCTCAAACAGGTTAAACTGCTACAATTTAGTACAGGCATCATTTTCAAATCTAGGTGCTTAGGATTTCCCTCTCTCTTCCCCCCTTGGCTGACCTGGTGTGACTTTGTGTAAGTTTCTTCATTGCATGAATCTTTTACTGTTTTTTGTGTAACTGAATGACTTGCTGCTAAATTCTGATTCTGCACAGACTGCTCTATTTTGTTTTTCAGAGGCTCTATAAGTAGCTAATGACTTTACTGAATTTCTGTGGTAATATTTGTGTTTAAACTGAACCTGTACCTAGAGAAAGTGTATAATCAGAGCTCCTCCTTGCTGCATGGGTTTTTTAATGTTTAAATTGCACACACACATTGAAGAAGTGCTTTTATGACTTGAATAACTTGGGCTAGCTATACCTGAAGTGCTTTTACTGGCAATTCTCTAGTTGTACAATTGTGAATAATTGAGTTAGTTTTTCTGGTATATCTTTAAAATCTGGCAAGTGTTTATTTACTGCATTGCTCTATTGCTTAGGTTTCTTAGCTATAAATCTTAGTTCATTCTGAAGTATGCTACTTTACCCCCCCTCCAAACCTTTCTGAATGCATTATTATATAATAACTGCCTGTTGTTGTCTTCATGCTTACCCTAGAATTTCTGCTTTTCTCTTTTCCTAGTTGAACTCTACAGTTCCCTACAAAACGGTGTCTACAGGACTGCAATCAGTTTCTCTCAACATTTAAACAGAGTAGGTTACACACAAAAAGCATTTGTTAAGCTTTCACTTACAGTGCTTTGTAATTAAGCAGGTCACCATATTGGTCAGCCATAGGGCTCTTTGTTTCTACTTGAGTGGTTGCCTCCTTCCCCTGTAACTGCAGTAAATTGTCCCTTACATTAGAGCTGTAATACTTGCCTTATAGGTTTAGGACACCTTAGTAAACCTTGTAAACTGCAATAGCCTGACATTTGAACAAGCAACCCTTGTAAAAATTCCCAAAATTGTATACTGTTGGTCTGTCTTTCCTGCTAAACATAAGTGAAATTACAGTGCTGAGTGCAAGTAACATTAAAGTGCTGAGTGCAAATAACACAGTGCTGAGTGCAGATTTCAACTTATCTCTGGTGTGGTGTCTTGAGTCAATCAGGGTATTAACTGTAACCACTCCCACTGCCTTCTCTTTCCCCCACCCCCCTCTTTCCTCAAACAGGTTAAACTGCTACAATTTAGTACAGGCATCATTTTCAAATCTAGGTGCTTAGGATTTCCCTCTCTCTTCCCCCCTTGGCTGACTTGGTGTGACTTTGTGTAAGTTTCTTCATTGTATGGATCTTTTACTGTTTTTTGTGTAACTGAATGACCTGCTGCTAAATTCTGATTCTGCACAGACTGCTCTATTTTGTTTTTCAGAGGCTCTATAAGTAGCTAGTGACTTTATTGAATTTCTGTGGTAATATTTGTGTTTAAACTGAACCTCTACCTAGAGAAAGTATATAATCAGAGCTCCTCCTTGCTGCATGTGTTTTTTAATGTTTAAATTGCACACACACATTGAATAAGTGCTTTTATGACTTGAATAACTTGGGCTAGCTATACCTGAAGTGCTTTTACTGGCAATTTTCTAGTTGTACAATTGTGAATAATTGATTTAGTTTTTCTGGTATTTATTTAAAATCTGGCAAGTGTTTATTTACTGCATTGCGCTCTTGCTTAGGTTTCTTAGCGATAAATCTTAGTTCATTCTGAAGTATGCTACTTTACCCCCCCCACCAAACCTTTCTGAATGCATTATTATATAATAACTGCCTGTTGTTGTCTTCATGCTTACCCTAGCATTTCTGCTTTTCTCTTTTCCTAGTTGAACTCTACAGTCCCCTACAAAACGGTGTCTACAGGACTGCAATCAGTTTCTCTAAACATTTAAACAGAGTAGGTTACACACAAAAAGCATTTGTTAAGCTTTCACTTACAGTGCTTTGTAATTAAGCAGGTCACCATATTGGTCAGCCATAGGGCTCTTTGTTTCTACTTGAGTGGTTGCCTCCTTCCTCTGTAACTGCAGTAAATTGACTCTTACATTAGAGCTGTAATACTTACCTTATAGCTTTAGGACACCTTAGGAAACCTTGTATACTGCAATAGCCTGACATTTGAACAAGCAACCCTTGTAAAAATTCCCAAAATTGTATACTGTTGGTCTGTCTTTCCTGCTAAACATAAGTGAAATGACAATGCTGAGTGCAAGTAACATTAAAGTACTGAGTGCAAATAACACAGTGCTGAGTGCAGATTTCAACTTATCTCTGGTGTGGTGTCTTGAGTCAATCAGGGTATTAACTGTAACCACTCCCTCTGCCTTCTTTTTTCCCCCACCCCCTCTTTCCTCAAACAGGTTAAACTGCTACAATTTAGTACAGGCATCATTTTCAAATCTAGGTGCTTAGGATTTCCCTCTCTCTTCCCCCCTTGGCTGACCTGGTGTGACTTTGTGTAAGTTTCTTCATTGTATGGATCTTTTACTGTTTTTTGTGTAACTGAATGACCTGCTGCTAAATTCTGATTCTGCACAGACTGCTCTATTTTTTTTTCAGAGGCTCTATAAGTAGCTAGTGACTTTATTGAATTTCTGTGGTAATATTTGTGTTTAAACTGAACCTCTACCTAGAGAAAGTGTATAATCAGAGCTCCTCCTTGCTGCATGTGTTTTTTAATGTTTAAATTGCACACACACATTGAATAAGTGCTTTTATGACTTGAATACCTTGGGCTAGCTATACCTGAAGTGCTTTTACTGGCAATTTTCTAGTTGTACAATTGTGAATAATTGATTTAGTTTTTCTGGTATATCTTTAAAATCTGGCAAGTGTTTATTTACTGCATTGCTCTCTTGCTTAGGTTTCTTAGCTATAAATCTTAGTTCATTCTGAAGTATGCTACTTTACCCCCCCCCCCCACCAAACCTTTCTGAATGCATTATTATATCATAACTGCCTGTTGTTGTCTTCATGCTTACCCTAGAATTTCTGCTTTTCTCTTTTCCTAGTTGAACTCTACAGTTCCCTACAAAACGGTGTCTACAGGACTGCAATCAGTTTCTCTCAACATTTAAACAGAGTAGGTTACACACAAAATGCATTTGTTAAGCTTTCACTTACAGTGCTTTGTAATTAAGCAGGTCACCATATTGGTCAGCCACAGGGCTCTTTGTTTCTACTTGAGTGGTTGCCTCCTTCCTCTGTAACTGCAGTAAATTGACTCTTACATTAGAGCTGTAATACTTACCTTATAGCTTTAGGACACCTTAGGAAACCTTGTAAATTGCAATAGCCTGACATTTGAACAAGCAACCCTTGTAAAAATTCCCAAAATTGTATACTGTTGGTCTGTCTTTCCTGCTAAACATAAGTGAACTTACAGTACTGAGTGCAAGTAACATTAAAGTACTGAGTGCAAATAACACAGTGCTGAGTGCAGATTTCAACTTATCTCTGGAGTGGGGTCTTGAGTCAATCAGGGTATTAACTGTAACCACTCCCACTGCCTTCTCTTTTCCCCCACCCCGCTCTTTCCTCAAACAGGTTAAACTGCTACAATTTAGTACAGGCATCATTTTCAAATCTAGGTGCTTAGGATTTCCCTCTCTCTTCCCCCCTTGGCTGATCTGGTGTGACTTTGTGTAAGTTTCTTCATTGTATGGATCTTTTACTGTTTTTTGTATAACTGAATGACCTGCTGCTAAATTCTGATTCTGCACAGACTGCTCTATTTTGTTTTTCAGAGGCTCTATAAGTAGCTAGTGACTTTACTGAATTTATGTGGTAATATTTGTGTTTAAACTGAACCTGTACCTAGAGAAAGTGTATAATCAGAGCTCCTCCTTGCTGCATGTGTTTTTTAATGTTTAAATTGCACACACACATTGAAGAAGTGCTTTTATGACTTGAATAACTTGGGCTAGCTATACCTGAAGTGCTTTTACTGGCAATTTTCTAGTTGTACAATTGTGAATAATTGATTTAGTTTTTCTGGTATATCTTTACAATCTGGCAAGTGTTTATTTACTGCATTCCTCTCTTGCTTAGGTTTCTTAGCTATAAATCTTAGTTCATTCTGAAGTATGCTACTTTACCCCCCCCACCAAACCTTTCTGAATGCATTATTATATAATAACTGCCTGTTGTTGTCTTCATGCTTACCCTAGAATTTCTGCTTTTCTCTTTTCCTAGTTGAACTCTACAGTTCCCTACAAAACGGTGTCTACAGGACTGCAATCAGTTTCTCTCAACATTTAAACAGAGTAGGTTACACACAAAAAGCATTTGTTAAGCTTTCACTTACAGTGCTTTGTAATTAAGCAGGTCACCATATTGGTCAGCCATAGGGCTCTTTGTTTCTACTTGAGTGGTTGCCTCCTTCCCCTGTAACTGCAGTAAATTGATTCTTACATTAGAGCTGTAATACTTAACTTATAGCTTTAGGACACCTTAGGAAACCTTGTAAACTGCAATAGCCTGACATTTGAACAAGCAACCCTTGTAAAAATTCCCAAAAGTGTATACTGTTGGTCTGTCTTTCCTACTAAACATAAGTGAAATTACAGTGCTGAGTGCAAGTAACATTAAAGTACTGAGTGCAAATAACACAGTGCTGAGTGCAGATTTCAACTTTTCTCTGGTGTGGTGTCTTGAGTCAATCAGGGTATTAACTGTAACCACTCCCACTGCCTTCTCTTTTCCCCCACCCCCCTCTTTCCTCAAACAGGTTAAACTGCTACAATTTAGTACAGGCATCATTTTCAAATCTAGGTGCTTAGGATTTCCCTCTCTCTTCCCCCCTTGGCAGACCTGGTGTGACTTTGTGTAAGTTTCTTCATTATATGGGTCTTTTACTGTCTTTTGTGTAACTGAATGACCTGCTGCTAAATTCTGATTCTGCACAGACTGCTCTATTTTGTTTTTCAGAGGCTCTATAAGTAGTTAGTGACTTTACTGAATTTCTGTGGTAACATTTGTGTTTAAACTGAACCTGTACCTAGAGAACGTGTATAATCAGAGCTCCTCCTTGCTGCATGTGTTTATTAATGTTTAAATTGCACACACACATTGAAGAAGTGCTTTTATGACTTGAATAACTTGGGCTAGCTATACCTGAAGTGCTTTTACTGGCAATTTTCTAGTTGTACAATTGTGAATAACTGATTTAGTTTTTCTGGCACATCTTTAAAATCTGGCAAGTCTTTATTTACTGCATTGCTCTCTTGCTTAGGTTTCTTAGCTATAAATCTTAGTTCATTCTGAAGTATGCTACTTTACCCCCCCCCACCAAACCTTTCTGAATGCATTATTATATAATAACTGCCTGTTGTTGTCTTCATGCTTACCCTAGAATTTCTGCTTTTCTCTTTTCCTAGTTGAACTCTACAGTTCCCTACAAAACGGTGTCTACAGGACTGCAATCAGTTTCTCTCAACATTTAAACAGAGTAGGTTACACACAAAAAGCATTTGTTAAGCTTTCACTTACAGTGCTTTGTAATTAAGCAGGTCACCATATTGGTCAGCCATAGTGCTCTTTGTTTCTACTTGAGTGGTTGCCTCCTTCCCCTGTAACTGCAGTAAATTGACTCTTACATTAGAGCTGTAATACTTACCTTATAGCTTTAGGACACCTTAGGAAACCTTGTAAACTGCAATAGCCCCGCTACGTTCGCCCTCGGTATGCTCGGGCTCTCTTCGCTCCCCTCCCTGCCCCCACTTCCCTCCCTCCCCCAGTACCTCTAAATTTATAGTACTATAGCCACTCCCCCACTTTCTAGATCCTATCTGCTTTCATCTGGGATAATTCCACCCACCCCTATTTTACTACCTACATTTAATAGCACCTATTAGCTTTCATCTGGCATCCTCCCACCCCCCCCTTCCAGTACCTTTACCTCACCACTCTATCTTCTGGTGTTGCATCACCAGGTAAAACAGTTCCTTCACTCACTAGCTGAATCACATATAATGATATACTCCACTTTACTACCCCTCTTGTTCACACCCCTCTTGTTCACACCTTACCTTGTATGAAAACCAGTTTCTTATGGGATTTCAGGTCCCAAAAGGCCATACTATCACCCCAGCTGTAAATCCTTCCACCTTCAACCATACTTACAGTACCAGATCTTATCCAACATCTTGTTCAGTCTATCAACATCTCAACCCCAGGTACATTAGCTCTAGATCCAAACACTACCACAAACTAATAAACAAATTCCTGAAGTTCATCACCAAGTATAGACTCAACCTAATACTTGGTGGTGATATTCACCCCAACCCTGGCCCACTCACTTCAGATACACATACCCCCTCTACTTGTAATCTAAGCTACAAACCTACAATTAATAGGCCAACTAACTCTCTCCTAGTCTGTCATCTCAATATTAGAAGCATTAATAACAAGGTACATGAATTGCATACACTTCTGGATGTCCACTCCCCTGAGATTCTCTGTTTATCTGAAACCTGGTTAAAACCTAACACTAAAGACAATGAAGTGTTACCACCTGGGTACAACATACTCCGGCTGGATCGTGGCCGAGGAAGGTGGGGTAGCTGTACTCTATAAATCTGAGTTGACTGTCACCATAGATGTAATACAACCTCCTCAGATTAATAACTCTGAGATTCTTGCCACCAAATTGCAACTTAATAAAAATAAATGCATTAATATCATCTGTATGTACATTCCCCAGGTAACAATATATCTACATTTGAAGATATCCTGCACTGGTTATCATGTCACTACCCCCAAGAAACCCTACTAGTTGGAGACTTTAACATAGACTGGGGCACCTGTTCCTTAGAATCCCCAACCACCCATATTAACCTGCATGCATTTACACAAATCATATCCACCCCTACCAGGATAGGTAAACCCAACCAAAAGAAAGTATACTTGACTGGGTACTCATAAACAGTCACCCCCAACTGTACACCTCTGGTACCCTCCTTAATGGCCTAAGCGATCACCTTCTCACATATGTAATTAAGCACAAAACCATTAATTCCCAACAACCCTTACTCAGAAAGGTTAGAAACAATAAAAACTTTGACCCTGCCAAATTCCAACAAGAACTAAACTCATGTAATTGGTCTATTCTAAAACACCTCCCCTTAGAGGAAGCAGTAGCATACTTTAACAACAAATTCCTTGAGATCCTTGATTTGCATGCACCTGTTCATTCAAAGAGAACCAAGGCAAAAACTACACCATGGCTTTCTATAGAGTCTAAACTCAAAATTACCCTTAGAAACAAAGCATGGGCTTTATGGTGTTCTTCTAAAGACCCTCAAGGCAATCCAGGAACGAAACCAAAAAATCAATTTTACAAGACAAAAAACAATACTACTGTAATTTACAGACAGTAAGTCAAAATAACCCTCAGAAGTTTTGGGCAGGTTTAAATAATCTACTACATCCTGGGCAAACTTCAACCCCAATCCCTGTTGCTACTATTGATAAAACCCCTGAGGATGTTTCTGATAGTTTTAACCAATTCTTTACTGAGACAATTCAAGCCCTAGCTAGCCAACTACCTTGTAGCTCCCCTGGTCCTGAAAGTAGCACCCCTAGAAACCTACTTGCGTTCAGCTTCCAACCAGTCACCACTTCACTTATCCGTACCTTGATCAAAAAATTAAAACCCACTACACTTTCTGCTGATCAACTCCCTGCCGAGTACCTACAAAAATCAGCTGATGCTATTGCTTACCCCGTCTCAATACTAATCAATTGAACCATAGTAGAAGCTAAAATTTCCACCATCTGGAAAATATCCTATGTAATCCCACTTCACAAAGGAGGCAGCTCTACTGAATTCTCCAATTATAGGCCAATAGCTATACTCTCTCCACTTGCAAAGATTATGGAAAAATGTATTCATAGACAACTCATGCACCACCTAATCCAAAATCGTCTTATGGCAGACACTCAGCATGGCTTCCGTCCTCATCACAGCACTACTTCAGCCCTCCTAGCCTTTACTAACACCATAAACCATAATCGCAACAATAATTATATATCCTCAGCCCTCTTTTTGTATCTTTCCAAGGCATTCAATATGGTTGATCACCAACTTTTAATCCACACCCTGCAAACATTCTGTCTAGATACTGGAGCCCTCCAATGGTTTCAATCCTACCTGAATGGTCAACAGCAGGCTGTCCTCTGGCAGAACAAACTCTCTAACCTTCTACCTAACACCATCAGAGTACCACAAGGCTCTATACTAGGGCCCTTGCTATTCTCCATCTTCATTAACGACCTTTATACTGTCATCCCAAAAGTCAGCTGTATCCAATATGCTGATGACTCTACTCTGATTTGCTCAGCCACATCTCCAGTAGAGTTATGGTCAGCTACCCAGACCACCTTTAATACAATAGAAATCTGGCTTTCTGAACATCGTCTGATCCTAAATCCCAAAATAACTAAAATGCTGTTATTTTCACCAACACGTAGGACTACCGCTTTCACCTTTACCATAAAATCAAATGATGGCACAATAATCTCCCCTGACCCATCTACAAAATTATTAGGTGTCATCATAGACAATAATCTCAAATTTGACCTACATGTTAACCAAACTATCAAAACCATCAATAAAAAACTAGGGTCACTTTACAGAATAAAAGCCTTCCTAACCCCTCCAGCTAAAATTGCCATAGCTCGCTCTCACCTTCTTTCAACCCTTCTGTATGCATCCCCTCTACTCTCGAATTTGAACAAGACTGTCCTTAACAAACTCTCAATTTGCTACAACCACATTGCCAGGTTTGCCACTGGGCTGCCTTTTAGGGCACATCATTGCATCAATCTAAATCTGCTTGGTTGGCTTGAATTACCTAGCCTAATCCAGTATAACCAACTGATTATGGCCTATAAAATCCTCTATAATCCGGACAATACTCCTGCACATAAAAATATTATCACCTCCTATAACAATCCTAGACCGCTTCGATCCTCTAACAAACTACTAATTCAGACTAGCAAAATTAATAACACAGCCGGTGATTCTCTCTTTGAAAACTCTGTAAGTAGATCCTGGAACTCTCTTCCAGCTGATATTACCTTACTTTCCACCTTAGGTCAATTTAAAACTAGACTCAAACAACATTTGTCACTTAACTGGCTATATCAATGTATCAAGCCTGGCTAACTCAAATGTGTAAACATCTGTTAACCAGTTTACTGTGTAATTTAGTTTAATCCTGACTTGTGCTCAGGACTAACTGTAACCTGTGGAACTTGTTTAACTTGCTTACTTATGTAATCTCTGTAAATAGTCTGTTTGTAATATGTAATGCTGGTATTATGTAATGCTGTATCTGCTTACCCTTGGAGCTTTTCTCCCCGGGCCTCCGCCGAAAATGGACATGCATCCAGTCGGACTATCCCGGTCAACAAATGTAAAATAAATAAATAAATAAATAAAAAAGTTGACTTTGGAGAGGTTTTTTTTATGGAGGTTTCCTTACTTTGGGGTGGGGGTAGGATGTGGATGTCAAGGTTGATTAGCTTATGGTCAGACCTGACCAACGAGGGGGTGTACATAGTTGTGCAGCATTGATTTCCCATGTTTGTAATGACCAGGTCTAGGATATTGGAGCCCCTGGTGGGACTAAGGATTAGTTGATCCAGGGCGTTGGAATTTATGAATTCCAAGAACCGTTGGGCAAAGGTGTTGGTACACGAGTAGTTTTCCCAGTTAATGTCAGGGTAGTTGAAATCAACCAGTATTAGGGTCTTTGGTTGTATCTTAATATTTTCCAGTATGTTTAGAAAGGTATAGTGAGAGTCTTAGGGGCATTTTGGGGGATCTATAGCAAGCTACAATTTGGATTGCAGTCTTACCTAGTGCTAGTTGCACCTGGAGAATTTCAGATGCATTGTGTTGGGCAACTAGCCTGGTGTTGTGAATATCCTTGGTGAATATGGAAACTCCTCCACCTTTAGTGTTTTGGTCCTGGTTTGGTCACTGAAAACATGGTTCAAAGCCATGGAAATTGCTTTTGCAGTTCATAGGTTCATAGGTTGGTACTAGGCTATCGGCCCTAGGGCCTATGCAAGCCTAGCCATAACAATTCCCTGGATATTTCTTCCCACAATATTTACTTCACCAGGCCCATCTAGCAGGGTGACTGACATGATCCCCAGGGTGAATTTCCTATCTCCCATCCAATCATCAAGGTTCCTTTTGAAGAGGGCCAATGAGGCGCTCTGCTTGATATGTATGGGCAGTCTATTCCAGCGTATGGGGAGTCTCTTGGTCAGGAACCTATCCCTCCAGCATGTTTTGTTCATTGTGATGACAAGGTTTAGATCCCTGGAGTGTGTGGCTCTGAGAGATTGGGATTTCTTTAAGTGGAGCATGTCCAACAGCTCAGGGTTTGACATGGCCTTGTATGTTAAGCAGAGATCGCCTCTGAGTAGACGATATGCCACAGAGTATAGCTGGAGTTTTTTTAGACGGTCAGTATATGGCATCTACTTTAGGCCTGTGATTCTTTTAGTGAGGTATTTCTGTGGCCTTTCCAGCTGTTGCAGATGTCTTGTGAGGTACATACCAAATGGGGCATTATACTCTATAATGGCAATATCAAGGTGCAGGTACTCCACGACTATCGAAGCCAACCATCAACCAAAAAAGCAAAAATCAATAAAAATTTTTTATACTTGAACAGCAAAAGAACTTTATTCCATGGGTTGTTAGTGCTTTCACGTCTACTCTGGACGCTTCTTCAGACTTTAATAAAACACTTCATCACTTCTGTATTTAAACACTTATCAGTTAAACAGTTAACCAATGAAAGCTTTTGTATGAATACATAGCAGGTACCTTACCCTGAGAGATCTCTGTTTATTTATACTCTATAATGGGTCTAATGAGGGATGAGAACAGTGGGACAATGACCTCCTTTATTCTGGATGAAAAGCCCTTAGTGATGAGGTGTGCCACATAGAAGGATTTCCTGACTGTTGTGGCAATGTGGTTATCGAAAGTGAGACCACTGTCCACCTGTGTCCCTAAGTCTCTCATCACACTTTCAATGTTTAGTGTTCTGCCACCTATGTGGTAATTCATGGGTACATGTTTTTTTCCAAAGGGGATAACTATACATTTCTTGGCATTAAGCTTGAGCTCATGGCTCTGGCACCAGACATCTGTTTCTGTAAGGCCCTTTTGTAGAATATCCACATCATTTGGGGATTCAATAATGGCTCCCAGTTTGCAGTCATCTGCAAACTTTGTTAGCCAGAGTCCCTTAGTGTTGGCCTGTACTTCCGAGAAGTAGATGCCAAACAAGAGTGGTCCCAGGACTGAAACCTGAGGTACTCCACTTGTCACTTGTCTGGAGCTGGATTTGGAGTCGGCTACTTTTACTGTCTGGGTTCTGTCAGAAAGCCAGTTAGCAACCCATCGAGTGACGTAGGGATTTATGCCCAGCTTAGTAAGTCTATCTATGATTCCAGAGTGGGGGATAGTGTCAAAGGCCTTGGCGAGGTCCAGATAGGCTTTGTGGACTGCCTTACCCTCGTCCACAGTTCTGGGGACTGATTTGAAGAAGTCAATCAGATTCAGGAGACAAGATCAGCCCTTCACAAACCCAGACTGGGTGGGGTCCAGTGTTTGAAGGTTGCCAATGTCTTTGTTTATAAGTTCCATGATAATGCATTCCATGCCCTTGCAAATCAGGCTTGTCAGACTGATGGGACGGTAGTTGCCAGGATCCAAGGTGGATCCTCCCTTGTGGAGCTGGATAAATGTAGCTGTGCACCACTCAGTGGGCACAAAGCCTGAGGTGAGGCTATGATTAAACATGACACTTAGGTGAGTTGCCAGTTCATTTTGTAGTTCATGTAGTACACAGCCTGGGATGTCATCTGGTCCCATGGATGCTGTATTCTTAGCTTTGGAGAGTGCGGTTTCTACCTGTGTGGCCGTGATTATCGGAATTTGGCAATCTTTTGGTATTGAGATGGGCCCTTTAGGGGGTGAGAGTGGGGTGAAGTTGGCACTAAATAGATCTGCCAGGATATTGGCAATATCCTTAGGATCAGTATATTTAATGCCATTCTGTTGTAACTCAGAGCAGATCTGAGCATTGCTATTTAGATTCTTGACATAACTATATAATGCCTTGTGGTTGTCTTTGGAATCTTTGGCAATTTTATTTTCGTAACTAGCTTTTGAGGATTTTATGAGGGATCTCAGCTTCTTACTGAGGATGGTGAGGGAGTTTTTTGCATCCTGGGATTTTCCTATTTTGTGCAACAGTTTCTTCCTTCTGTTGTATAGTTTGTTTATAGCAGGGGACCACCAGACTGGCTTCCTTTTTTTTGAGAAGAGCATCTTGGTTCTATTTGGGATGGCACAATGCATGCACGAGTGGATGTGCTCGTACTGTGCCTTAGTGTAGGATTCTGCAGTCGAACTTCCAGATCCCGTCTGCGTGGGTGTTGTGAAGTTTGTCACTTCTGACTTCAGTAGCTTGAAGTTGGCTTTGGAGAAGTTTTTTAAGGAGGTTTCCTTACTTGGGGGTGATGTGGATGTCAAGGGTGATTTGCTTATGGTCAGACCTGACCAATGAGGGGGTGACCACTGGTGTTGAGCATCTATTTCCCATGTTGGTAATGACCAGGTCTAGGATATTGGAGCTCCTGGTGGGACAATGGATTAGTTGATCCAGGGCATTGGAATTTATGAATTCCAAGAACCGTTGGGAAAAGGAGTTGGTACCTGAGTAGTTTTCCCAATTAATGGCAGGGTAGTTGAAATCACCCAGTATTAGGGTGTTTGGTTGTATCTTAATTAGAAAGGTGAAGTGAGAATCTTGGGGCATGGTTGGGGATCTGTAGAAAGCTACAATTTGGATTGCAGTCTTACCTAGTGTTAGTTGCACCTGGAGAATATCAGATGCATTGTGTTGGGCAACTAGCCTGGAGGTGTGAATATCCTTGGTGAATATGGACACTCCTCAACCTTTAGGGTTTCGGTCCTGGTTTTGTTGCCAAAAAGTGTGGTAAGAATTGTAGTCTGGTATTGCAGTGGTGCTCTCTGGAGCCTTGAACCAGGTCTCAGTTACTGCACAGATATCGATGTTCTCCATTTTTAGGAGTGCCTCAAGAGAGTGCATTTTGAGGTTTAGACTTCTAGCATTGAGTAGCATTACTTTCAGATTTTGCTTGCTTCTGTTACGGTGGTGGTTTTATCCTTTGAACCTTGCCTAAAAAAGGTACTATAGGGGTGGCAAGAGCTTTAGCCAGTAACCTGAATCCCAGGGGTGACAGGTGCAGACCATCTCTGGCAAAGCATCATAGTTTGTCGATCATGTCTTCCCAGGCAGACAAATACTCTTTGAATGACACCAGAAGCTTAGCCAATTGTTGAAGTCAATCATTTTGTCCTTATACTGTGGTACCATTCTAGGCGAAAGCAGGATGCTACTCAGGGCTAGGGTCATACCTGCCTGGGTCACATGATCCAAGAGCTCTTCCATATCTCTTTTCATGTAGTCCAGAGAAGTACGTCTCAAGTCATTCACATGGACAATGACAGAGTCGTATTTGTACTTGTGGAGTGACTTGAGTGCATGCGTTATGTGGTGGATCCTGGCACCCGACAGGCAGCTGACTGTAATTTTCTCCTTGTTCAGTCTGGTGAGTGGGACATCAGTGTGCCTGACTATAGAGTCACCTTTGACTAAAGTGTTGGGTACATTGTCTTGCCTTGGGGGCTGTTTTTGGGTGGCACACTGGTGTTGTGAGCTATGCGTCACTTTGGATGTGACTGGTGTTTGTTTGCGTTTCGGCATCGGAGGTCCTTGTTGCTTGGGCAGGTCAATGTTAAGGGCCTCCACATATGTGGGTTTAGTGTTGCTATGTGTGGGTGTTGATGGTGTGGGTTTTGAAGGTCTATGAGTTGCTTGAAGTGTGATGCAGGTGTTAACCTTCTCCTCTTGACAGTCTAGCACAATCTTGGCCGGAGAGAGCTTTGCTTCCAGTTTGGCTATGTAAGCGCATCTCTCACAGGTTGTATTGTTGGGTGGTAGGAGGAGAGGAATGTCAGTGTACATGAGGCAGTTGCTGCATTGCCCCAGTATGCCCAGATTCACCAGGTGGACAGGAGAAATCACCAGAAGCTGACCCTTGGACATGCCTGTTTAGGTGCTTTTATGTAAAGTTTAAGAGCTGTTTTCCCTTACCTTTGCAAGGTACTTTGCAATTATAGGCTGTTTAGTGCCTATGATTAATTTCTCCTTATTGACAAGGAGAGCTGAGTGCTTGTATCTGTTTCAGGCTTCCTAGTGCTTTCCAGCAGGTTCTAGAGCAAGTGCTAGTCACAGGGGTTCAGATATTAGTGCTACTACTGAGAAACCAGCTAGTTTTAAGGGAAAATTTGAAAAGCAGACTTTCTGGCACATGGAATAGTTTAACTGTAGCCTTGCAGTGCTGCACGATGTGAATAATGTGCAAACACACGCGTTTTTAAGACAGAAAGTTGAAAGTGATAAAAATCAGCTGAAAAGGCTAATAAAATTACAATTTCAGAGCTGGAAACCACTCCTCTAGCGTTAGATAGGCAGTACAATACTCACCAGTCCCACTGGTAGTCAGTAGGACTTCCCTCTACCAATGCAAGGTCTGGATAGCTCTGAGCACAGAAAATAAAGTTCTGAGACAAGCAAAGTTTGGGATATGTATTGGCTAGAAAAGGTGAGAAACGAACAAACAAGATAGTATTTTTTTTTGTTGAAACAGGCTAAACAATGCAATAATACAGTAAATAAACACAGAAAAGGCTAAAACACTTGAGTGTGTAGTCCTAGACAGTAAATGCAATTAAAACTCTACAAAATTAGCAATTTAAAACTTTTTTTAAATGAAGCAAGGCAAGTTCACAACTGAAAAATGATTTAAGAGGAAGTAACACAACAGAATAAGTAGCTAGTCTACATATACAGAGAAGTCTATATATACAGAAAAGCAGCTAAAACATACAAACACTTCAGATGCAGTGCAACCTAGAGCACTTGAGTTGTAGCAATATTAAGGCAATTACAGTTATAATAAATGCTCTGAAATATACTCTATATTTCCAAAATGATTGAGAAGTTCATGGATATAATGCATTTCGTACATTCCGACCACCCACAGAAGATGAAAGAGCAAAATGCGGAGGTGTATGCATCTACGTAAAGGATAAGCACACCTAAGGAATGGCATAGCTAGTTTCCAAGCTCCCCCAAATCCAGAAAACACGGAAACCAGTGCAGAGGCATGCACAAAAGCCCTGTATGACTGCATAGAAATGGCAGTACCAGATTGAAATAAACTCAGGTCAAACCACAAAAAGAAGCCACCCTGGTAGATCCCTGGTATTAATAGGATGTACAACAAAAAAAAAAGAAAATCCTTTCAAGAAGTAAGAGAGAATGTACACAACAGACCATAACGTCCCTTGCTAGTCTAAACAAGCCAATCAGGGAACTAGTCAAGTCTCTGAAAGCAGACTGTCAGGTAAAAATAGCCTCCAAAGCTAAGGATAACCATAAAGCATTTTCCAGTTATGTCTGCAGTCTTAAGGGCAACACCCCGCAATGTGCAGAACTAGTTGTAGATTGCATTATTTACACTCAGCTAGAAGATATAACAAATCTACTGGCCAACAAATTCAGCTCAGATTTCACCTCTTCATCATCCACGGTCCTCCAGCAAGAAATACCCTCGACCATTCAGCCACCAATTATCACAAAAGAACAGGTTGCCTCTGCACTCTCTAAAGCTAAAAACATGGCTTCAGTGGGGCAAAACAATATACCAGGTTCCTCTTAAGCAGCTTAACTCATGACTTATCAGGCACATTATGATCTCCATTCAGCCACAACCTCTGGACTGTCTTTATCCCAGTAGAGTGGAAGACCATGACCTAAGACTAAATGAGAAAAAAATCATTATTCTACCCTTTGCAAAGTCAAATACATCTGCAAATTACAACATCAATAGCATATCCCTAAGAGTAGACTCAGAGGTGAGAGATCTAGGTACACAGATAAATAGTAGCCTGAGCATTGACTGCCATGTATCCACGGTGGTGAGGAAGTCCTTCCATGTGGCACAGCTTATAAATAAAGTTATGGCAACCAGATCCAAGGAAATTATAGCCCTGCTGTACTCTGCCCTTATTAGATCAATAACTGAGTTCAATGTGCTATTTGGCATGTACTTGACTAGGCACTTACAGAAGCTGGAGTGACCTCAGAGGTTCCTCCAAAGCAAATTCAGGGTGTAAACATGTCCTCTGTTGCTAGACTAAAAGCTCTATCCCTTCACTCTGTTTCCTACAGACTATTAAGGGGTGAACTATACCTTCCTACAAGGCACTCAGCCCTGATGGAGCTTCTACACTTCCTCAAGTCAAACAACATGAAGGTCACCTGATCTAGGGATCTACACTTAATCAATGACTCAAACAAATCTTGCTGGAGAGACAGATGTGTGCCTCAGAGATCGCCCCTTTTTTGGAACAGACTTCATATTCACATTAGGCAGAGTCATACTTCTCATCCTGGATATATCAAAAATCTGGGCAAATGCCCATGAAAAATAGGTACAAATCTGCACACAGATTAACATTAAATTTGCATAAATAATTATGTAGCCCCACCCACTCCAACAGAATTGTGAGATACCAACTTTCAAATGCAAACTGAAGAACAGACAACCAAAATATGGCTCCAGACCCTGTAGTAAATGGTAACCGTTTACTTTTGAAATGTGTAGCAATGATGTTCACTGATAAGGGAGGAGATGATGAACCTTAGGATTTTGTTTTTGGTGACTTGCAGTATGTGGGTTTTGTGGTAAAAGTAGGGCATTTAATGGTAGGCAATATTCTAATCTTAGCAAAAGAATATTATAGCTTGCTTATAGTTTGCTAGGACCCTATAAGTCATTCTCATGGCCTACTGATCAATGGCGTAGGCACTTAGCTAGAGGTTGTGCCACCCGGGGCTGTCTTTGAGTTTGCTGCCTTTACTCCCTCACAAAATCATGGTTGAATGGGGTATCCCATACACAGTCCTCCTCCCTGCAGCCATTCCAATGTCCCATTACTTGGCTGTTTTGCCCCATTTACCATAAAAACTATAATGTGCATACTGCTTTACTTCTATGATGATTATTTGGATTTCATTTAAAACTTTTACTTTTATTTAACATTTTATAGCACAAACACTAATAGACACCTGCTAAATAAAGCAAAACTGTCTCACAATGAAAATAGACTTAGCATTAAAACATATCTGCCCTCGAAACTCACATTCATTGAAACAGCATTGAAACCCATATTCAAAGAAAATGCATCTGGCCATTGGCGGATAAAGATTGCCTTTGAGCTGTTTTCAAATCATAGGCCCCTTGCACATGAAACATACATGTATTCTCTGAATCACTCTCCTGACTGTATTAAATTATATTCCCTGTATAATACAGCACACTTGTTAAAGCACGTTTTACATTTATTGTTTTGAACAAACATTTTTCCAGTAAGTAATGAAGCAAAATGCATGAACCAATAATGACAAAACTGCCCAATTCAGAATTCAGAACATTTCCATCATAAAATTCTACTCAAACATCTACAATCACGTAAAATACAATTAAATGCCTTTCAGTAGTCACTGGAAGTCTGAGCTATCTAGAGTGATTATTGTTTTTATGGTATTTAGTGGTAACATAGGATGGTCCCAGAAATAATATGCAGGAAGCACCATACTGTAGCACTATCATGATGCTAGAGCCCATCATCATCATCATCACTACAGAAGAGCATGCTGAGCTACTCCTGCAGTCAGCTCTAGCCATAGAATCATTAGTTAATTTTATGTTGGCAGCTTACATATAGATACATATTGCACTTGCTTTCTTGTACAGAAACAAAAAATATGATGCTTTTGTTTACAGTATCACCTTGTGACAGGGCTCTATACTTAATATTAACTAGACTTTCAGAGTTTGAATGACACAGACCAGTGACACATCACTGATGTCAGATAAATTTAGCTGGCAGACTAGATAAATGAGCTGTATTCCTAACCCCTATCCCCCATGATCTTTGACAGGCACATCAGTTAACACAACCAAAGTTTGCATAGTTAAACCAAAAACAAGTTATCTTGCTAGCTGTAGATGTTTCAGATTAGTGAGGTAAAACTAATTTAACCAAAATATCAATAAATATGACCTGCATACTTCTATAATGTTCATACAAGAGATGAGTGCAAAAGCACACAAGCATTGATTTTAAAAGATTGACAATTATACTCAAACCTGTATTTTACAGTGTTGTTCCATATTAGGCAGTGACATGGAGAATACTCTCCGAGGAAACATTTATCATGTTTTTCATATGTTGTTGTTTTTCATTCAATATTGCATAAAATCATTATTTCTTGTTAACCTTTTTCAGCAGAGTCTCAAGTTACATCACTGACAGAATGGAAGACACGGATGCCGGACACCATTATCAGTATGTAGATACACACCGTGCACGCACACATGCTGCTACTAGATGCAATAGAGCAATACACATTCTGCGACGAGCTGCTATGATTAATACATAAGTGGCAGAATATGTGAGCTGCTACATTCAAATATATCTTAGTCCTAGTGGCAACAGAGTGGATGACATTACTTCTACTTAGTACACACACCACAAGCAAGCTCTTCAGATGCTGCTAACCTAATTATCTGCGAATGCGAGCTGCTGTTTACAAATTACATTTGTACATTGTACAAATACAAAGTGGCCTGAATGAGCTACATGGCACAGAATTAATGAACCCCTCATACATACACACAGACATACATAGTACCTGGTCCTTACAGCTGAAAAACGTACTGTCACGGAAAAAACACTGATGTGATGCTCTATACACAGTACCTGGGGATCCCCAGCTCACACACTGTCTGGATCCTTGCAGAAAAGCTCCCGACTTGGCTCGAGTGCATGGCTGCAGTTTAAATATGGTCAGTCAGACTCGGGTCACAAAAAGAACTGCTACTTCTTGGTTTGAAATTGTTCACATGCACGCTGCATACACTGGAGCTAATTCTGACAGGCTGTTCAAAGAGCTGACATTTGCACGTGATGACATCATCTGTAAAAGTTGTTTTAAAAAAAAAAACAAAAACAGGAAAATTGGAAATGAAGGAGTGCCACCCGAGAATTGTGGCACCCCATTTTTTGAACCTCAAAACCGGTAATAACTGAGAAATTCGGTACGGTTTAGAGGTATGGGCAGAGTCCTTTCCTGGCCCTATTAAAATTTAATTTGGATTGTGAATTGGAAATTCACATCTGGGGTAGTGAACCATTAAATGATTCATCTCCCAGGCCCATGCTTACACTTATCAAGGGTATCAGAACTTGTCAGAGATTTGGGATGCATGCTTAAAAAGGACCCTGTAGCCGTTAGCTTAGTAAGCACCTATGAACCTATGAACTTATCTCCCTTATGGACACAGGCAATTTGTAAGATATTCAAGGCACAGGCACAGACTCATACCATCTTCTTGCCCCTAGGGCCATATATTGGGTAAAAAATTTGGGCTAGGCTTTAGGCTTTTAAGGACTCTTAAGCTATTAGCCTAGTAATCTACTATGAACTTATAAGAGGTGATACCTTGTCCAAACTTAAGGACTACGACTTTGAGGTTAGTAACTTGTAAAAACACACGCCCCAGGATTCTATCAACTATGTGCAGGCTTCGTAGAAAGCCTACACAGAGGTTACATTCATGCCGTGCACTGGGTTTAAGCAAAGTTTTGTTGCCAGCCAGGAAACCATGTAAGCAAGCAAGGAGAGCACTCCTTTTCAATTCAGAGCACTGACAGTCCGGACTTTTGCGTGGAATGCCACAATGATTACCGGGACTTTAAGGATAGCTCTCAATCTCTTAGTGCAAAACATCTGGACAAAGGCCAACATAATGGGTGGACAATGATCCAGAAATAGGGACATATTTGACATATTTGCCCTATAAAGATGTGCTAGAATAACCATGGGGGTTGTGTTAAGATACATGTTCTGAAGCATTTGAAATATGAAACTCAAATGTATGTAACATTTAGTCGCATCAGTCCTGAGATCATTCCAGTCATATGACAGAAAGCCAGAGATTTGATAAGGAACACATCTGGACATTCTGTCGAAATCTGAACAACTGAGGTGTATGAATGTTAAGTATATGGAACAAACAAAGTACAGGACAGTGTACCTACAGTGCAGAGTATTGTATTATCCCATTATTGGCATGCTGTACTGAAGCTATGAAAATTATCTCTAATGGACTGCCATGTAAAACAAACACTCAGGGAAAGTGTGTGTATTGAATAGGGGCACAGATGAATTGTAGGAATGAACACAGGGAAAGAGTACAGGTGAAACAACCTAATGTACAACAGATGAGGGTATGCCAATGGAAAATGGTTGTAGCAGCAACACCAATCACATATCAGTATGGTACAGTAGGAACTGCAGAGTAAAAATGTGTATTATGTGACTATCACACAAGGTGACATAACAATGGAGAGGATTTCTGTGTGAGATAACCGTCCTTACAAGAATAATACAGGACATCTATCAGGGATCTGACATAAAATTGGGGTAGGGTGTATATTGTGAAGCTGTGCAAACTGATCTGCCTGAATATGACTGTAATCTCAGCAGAGTGGTCCAGCAATTGGGACAAAGGTAAAGGCTCATGGATAACATTAAAAGAAGCAACCACAATCATGGACAATATCAGAATAATACTATCAGTAATCCCATTTCTCTGACATAACACGTGATTTAGTGTAATTAGAGATGATTCTGCACAAGCATACTTGTACAACTATTATGATACATTCACAGTCTATGAGCATAATCACGTGCACTGTCCTGGCACTATAACATCTGCGGGAGGTGTTAGGAGGGATGCTGTTATACCTGTAAGCAACATTATGATCAATACAGGCTAGCTGACTGGTGTGCATGGCACATATATATATATATATATATATATATATATATATATATATATATATATGTGTGTGTGTGTGTATAGATATATAGATATATATAGATATATTTATATGGCACAATCCACACTGTCACAAATGTTATCCATGCCATTAATGTTGTCAAACACCTATGTATGTACTGTGTGCATCACCAGAACTGGTAGCACACCTGCATCTGGTAACAACTTAATGGCAGTTCCACACCATCAGACAGTAATGTTTATGCCACAAAAATACCTAAGTATAGCTAATAAGCAGTGCAACATCTCACTGTGACAAAGGTGGTGCACTTCAGTTACACATCAGTGGAAGCTGTATAGGGTGGTACATGAGGAAGGGTTCATTGTACTCAGTTATTGCTGTGATGAAGGCTGGGAACTATGGATGTATTATGGCCTATGATGTGGATATCCTTGACATACTCAGTACTTTTGTTACATACAAGGGAGTAGTCAGCACTGTGACTACATGCTGGGGAATGTTCCACTTACCATCTACACCAGGACACAGATCACATATCTATTGGTCTGATTATAGGGTGTGATGTCCACATTATACTTTGGTTGCATGTTGGTTTTCCTGACATAAAAAATCCCCCCATGTTATCTTGTCATTGCAAATATTGTCATGGCTGCAGCAGCAATCATTGGCATGTGTTGATACTGCCTGTATTAAACTAATAGTACAACTGGAGTCAATAATTGCACACAATCTGTAGTCCTTCAGAAACCTGCTTGGACTCAGGATGTGTATGTCATCTGTGATGTCTATCACTTAAATAATGGACAGGAAAGGGCCTAGCAGACAGCCCTGATGTACGGACCTGGTCTCTGTACCTAAGATATAGGTCAATTCACACTCTTCAACATAGTGAGATGCCATGTATGTGATACACTGGTCTACCCACTTGGTGATATAACTGTTTATGGCCACATCTGAAAGTGTTGAGTGAATACCTCAATTTGGATTTGTGTGAAATGCCTTGGCCTAGTCAAGTTCAACTGGATGATAGTGTTGTCATCATGCATGCCCTTGATGACATCTTTAAGGGCATCTATCAGATAAAACATAAATGATTTAGCATTAGCAACTCACACAAGTCTGTTGCACACAGCCAGGATATTACTAGTGTCCATTTATAAAAGATCCATGATGACATGTTGGTCTGCCTCAAAGCTGAGGAGAGTCAGGATGTGTCAATACATAGGTGTTGTCCCCCCAACTCAGAGAGATGCATGTTAATGTACACCCTTCTACAGGAACATAGCCCGTGTATTGAAATGTGTATTCAACTGTATCAGGAAGGTGTATGTGCAGAGTCATAACATAAGTGATCTGTGATGTTGTCACAGCCCATTGATTCTGTGTGGCAGACTTGGATGAAGGTAAGACAGTGCATATTGTCTATCTTGATCTGTCCTAGGGTTGTGACACAATCCTCCACACAGGTATCATTGATAAACTCTTCCATCTGGGGATTAACCCTTACATCTCTAGATGGGTAAACAATTGGCTCACCGACAGAACACATACTGTGAAAGCTGGTGAATCAACCTGTGCCAGTAGAGCTGTCACCATTGGCCTTCCTGAGGGATCTGTGCTTGACCCTTTACTATTTGGAATCTATTTCTTGACAGTTCAGACTAAAGTATTTGGCTTTTAGCTTACCAAGTCTGCTGATTCTTGCATATTGGGTGTAATCACTGAGTCCACCACTGATGATAACATACTACAGGAGGGGCTAATATAGACAAATGACTCATGACAAAGCCACATGAACTACAAATAAATGCAGAAATATGTCTTTATTTTGTCCTTCAGAAATGTAGAATTCCATGCTAATAACATCATTGACAACAGTCCTCTTATGCTGAAACTCAGTGATGCAATCACTGGGAGCACATGTAGATAGCAATTTGAAATTCAACCACCAAGTGTCCACACTGGCATTGAAAGGCTATGTTGTGCACATCATAAGTCACACCATCATATTCATATCTTAAGATTGTATGACACCACTGTACTCAAACCTCACCAGAACATTAATAAAGCATAATGCTGTCTTTTGTGTGCACGTTACCAGACACATACAGCAGCTGGAGAGACCACAGGGGTTACTCATTAAGAAAACACAGGGCCTACAAACCATACTATGATTTACATGGATAGACTGAAAGCCATGTCACTGTAATCTGTATCGTATAGGATGAAATGACTTCTGCCTGGCCTCCAGGCCAGTCTCTGACACTGTCCTTGTGGGGATAGTGCATATCCACAAATTAGAAATAGCTGATGACATCAGCAGTGTCTGTTTAAGAAAATATGTTAATATTGTCTCAAGTCTCTCTATAATATCAAACAAGAGAACACACACACACACACACACACACACACACACACACACACACACACACACACACACACACACACACACACACACACACACACACATACACACACACACACACTTGCATGAAATGGATGTGTAGGCATGTGCCAGCATCAAAATACTTTCAATACATTGCATTGGAGCAGTAACTGTAGGATACACACTTTTGCTCTTCTGTCCACACACACACACACACACACACACACACACACACACACACACACACACACACACACACACACACACACACACAGAGTTGATTGCAGTGAGAACAGAACCCTTACTTATCTAAGTACACAGACTACAGAACTCAGTATTTTATGCAAGAGCCATGGCACAAGTTTGACTTTTGCAAAATTGCAGGTCAACTTATAGTGAATGACATCAGTAGGCCAAGTTGGAGAGAAGATTTGGGAGTCCTGCATGGATGTGCAGGCATGTGCAAGTATCAAAATACTGTCAGACCATGTCATAGCAGCAGTAACTATAGGATACACACTTCTGCTCTTCTGTCTAAACATGCACACAGTTGACTACAGTAACAACATAACCCCTACCAATCTAAGTACACAGGCTACAGAACTCAGTACTTTATGCAAGCACCACAGCACAAGTCTGACTTTTACAAGACTGCAGGTCAACTTATAGTGGATGACACCAGCAGACCATGTTGGAAAGAAAATGTTGGGAGGCTGGCATATGCCCCCAGATTCATAGGTTCATAAGAGATTACTAGCCTAATGACCCTAGGGTATTTACAAGCCTAGCCATGTAAGAACACAAGTATCTTTACTGAGCATACATAGATGGTCATTAGCAGAGCAATTCTATGATCAGCACCAACTGGACCTGTCCATGAGGGACATATGTGCCACCCCTGGCATGAATTTACAATAATCTATCCAGTTATCAAGGTTGCATTTGAATAGTCATTGAGGAGTACTGCTTTACATGCAGTGGAGCCTATTACAGAAGAGTGGCAATCACTGTGAGATATATCTATTTCCCCAGAATGTTCTGTTTATGACACAGGCTAGGTTGAGATCCCTAGAGCAAGTTCATTTTGTCCCATTTGATTTGCAGATGTCTAGCATTTTCTGGGTAGGACAGGATCTGAAATTGCTCTGTAGGCCAGGCATAGGTCACCTCTCAGCAGCCTGCATGGTACTGTGTACAGTGAGAGGTCTTTCAGTCTTTCCATGTATGTCATGTTTTGGAGGTCCTGGATTCTCCCAGTCACAAACCTCTGTGATTTCTGCAGTTGTTGCAGGTGTCTGGTGAGGTACAGACAGAAGGAAGCATTGTACTCAGTAAGTTGCCTGATAAGGGTAGAGTACAGCAGAGCTAAAACCTCTCTGATCTTGGATGTATTGGCCTTGTTTATGAGGTGCACAATGGAGGATGTGTGTCTCTCCACTATGGACACATAGTGACTGAAGTGCAGATTGATATCAACATGTGTTCCCAAGTCTCACAACATTGTTTAAGCTTAGTGGGGTGCTATGTATACCATAATTATCAGGGGTACTTCATTACCAAAGGGGACAATGAACCATGTTTTTTGCTTTAAGGTTCAGTCCATGAGTTTGGCAACAATCATTTGTCTGTGTCAGCCCTTTCTGTAATATGTTAACATCAATGGGGGAGTCTATATGACTACATCCAGTTGACAGTCACCTGCAATCTTGGTAAACCAGAGGTGATCTACATTTGCCTGGGCTTCAGAGAATAGTTTCCAAACAGTAGAGAGCCCAGCACAGATCCTTGTGGTATTACACTGGCAAGTGATCTAGTGGTGGAGGTGCAGTCCCCAACTTTGACGATGTGTATTCTGTTGGTGAGGCAGTTGGCTATCCATCTAGAAATGTATAGGTTAACTCCCAGATGGGAGATTTTCTCTATGATAGCTGAATGGGGGATAGTGTCAAAAGCCTTGGATAACTCATCATAGGAAGTATGTCCTGTTATCCCTCATCAAGGATTTTGGGGTCAGTATCAAAGAAGTCCACTAGGTTTAATAAGCAAGCTCTACCCTTGTCAAAACCAAAATGAGCAGGTCAAGTGTGTTGAAGGTCACCTATGTGCCGGTTGATAAGGTCCATAATGATTCCTTTCCTGGCCTTGTTTATAAGAGTTTTAAGGCTTATGGGTTAACAGTTCTAGTTCTGCATGTTGCCATATTGATGTGCATTGCATATCACACAACATTTGATATTAATTTCTGTAGTATTGGTGATATATGTGTGGAAAAAAATACTGAGACTACAAGGTTGCAGTGTTTATGGGGAGGCAACACATGGCTGTATTGTAACTCTGTGACATATTGTTAGATATGGCCTTCAGTTTGTTATGTTTCCATATGTAATTTCATGTCATAGACAGGAAAAGGACAATAAACAGCAGTAATACTTAATAATATGTTCTTTTCCATAGCATGTCAAGCAGTACGTTAGCTTGATGGTTGCAAAGTGTTTGATCATGCAAGATACACATTTCCAATACTATCCCATGTTTGCTCATAGTGTGTAAATGTGAGCAACTTTGTTAAACTCTGAGAGTTAGTATTGAGTCTATGAAACACACCTGCTGCTTAAGTGACTCTGTGGCAGCAGGTGTAAATGCATTGACAGATTTCTTTTTGAACCCATATGATACTGCGTTTGAATCCAGGTTTATCTAATAGTTTTAAATAATTTTAAATAAACATTGATAATGCAGTGATGTGAATTCTTTATACTACACGTATTGCTGTGTGTTGGAATATCACAGCATGTTAAATGGTGTTGCGTGGAGGTAACTGCTTTTTTGACTAGAATAAAGGTGTTACAGTGGGGTAGGTAGGAAAGTGGTGAAATGGGGAGCAAGATGGGGGAACTACAAAGGGAAAGCAGTACAGGAATGTGCAGGTGGGAGGTAGGAAATAACCATAGCTATTTATTTCTTTAACAGTGTAAACTGAAAATATGTGAAGAATATTAACTGAATTTGGACTGTCACCTCCACAAAGAGAGGTGACAACAACCCAATCATATTGTATAGCCAATTGGACTGAATCAAGTGTATCAAGAAGACACATGTTCAAAATGGAGAGCTATGTATGGGACATTTTTTTTGTGGGACAGGTGCCTTTTTTTAATTTCAAAAAGTGAGGAATGTTGGGGGATGTAGGTATGTCTGGGTCAGGTAAGTTGGGGAGGTGAGGAAGCAATTACAAACACACAAGACAAACAAGACAAAACACAGGGATGGTGATAGATACAATAGTTTGGGGGACACCATGATTGTGGTGAGACAGCAGACAGTGCAGGCTCATGCCCATCATGCTTGGAAACAGTGAGTATCGAGTCCTCACTTAATGGATGATCATCACTGTCACCTTACTCCACTGGAGGCTGGAGTGCTTGACATCTTCTCCTCCTCCTGAGGATCATGAAGGAGAGTAGCTTCTCCTTCCAGATTAAGCATACATCAATGGTACAGCTCATGACCCTACACACCACCCCCAGCAGCTCTCTGTGGTTGATGAAATCACCACCTCTGACACTGCTCCCATAGGGTACTACTGCACCAGCTTCCAGGGCAGTACTACTTGAGGGTGCATGAAGCACATGGCAGTAGAGGCAGTGCTGCCAGGTTGTCTCCCAAATGTGCTGGGCATCGGTGCTGGAGCCAGTGGAGTAGGGGCAGGCTTATTCACTGGTGCTGGCCTACCTTGCTGTGCAATGCAGAATTTAGTGATATGGTTACTTGAATAGAAAATAAAAAAGAGAGATATTGTTGGGGTGAAAGAGAAAAAAACTAGATAAAATTAGTGCTATCATATGTGACATAGAATGCATTATTACACTTATACAATCATTTATCTGAAGTATTACATTTAAGTATACATCCTGACAGATGCACACTATAATAGATTGCTGAAAGTAATCCTTGAAATGTGCATATATTGCAGATATGTGTGTTCCAGTCATACAGATTAGAGTTTACAGCAGGGCATTTGTGCCACTGGTATAGAGTTTTTAATTTAATGTAAATATTATTAAAGAAATAACAGTATTGTATAGCTGTGAAATGTGATATTTGAGCCCACAACCTGTGACTACACTCTAATATTGGACTCTTACAATTGGTTTGTGCTATAGACTGATGCATGCATACTTGCTTTTACAGCTGGGATATGCATGTTCAATTTGATACAACTCTATAAAATACAAACAAAGCTATCTTTAACTTTTAATGCTACAATAACACTTCTCTTCTGCTGCATACATACCACTTGCTTCCCTCAGTCTCTCCAGTCAAGCAACATAAGCTTTCCACTTGAACTCACACTCTCTGGCAGCCAGGAAAAGAAAAGAAGAGTATTATGCATACCAGTCTTGCCTATATTTAGCTTTCAAAGTCTTAAAAGTGCACTCTTAATTCCATACAAACACAGCTGTGGGATGTCTGCAGTCTCAAATTCCTCCATCCAATGGTTGAGAGTATTCCTTTTTCTCCTGTGTAGATCATTGAAATGATGATTACATTGCTCACAAGTGCATGGGATACTGGGTCTATATTAAATAAAAAATGTACTTACCTTGAACACCTATTCATTGACATGAAAACAGTGAAATTGACTTCCTTGAATGACTAAAGGGTAAGGACATTATTGGCCTGCACCACAACTCTACCCTTTTCTCCACTGTAGTGGTATCTCAGAGTTGATATATAGTTAGGGGGTGGGGGGGGCAAAGCCCTCAACGTCTGTCAGTTTGATTTAGTGCAATGTGTGTTGTGGAGTTTTGGTGGACTAGTGATTACTTTCTCTTGTAAAATTTTCGATGTTCACTGAAGTGTGTTTTACTGTTTCAGTGTTGATGAACAGGTATTCAGGGTAAGTCCATTTTGATTATTTAATATAGACCCGGGATACCAGTGGCACTAGATACAGCCTGAACCAAACTATTCTAAGCCTCAGACTTGTACTTGGAGACAGAATAATCCCCCAGCAGAAGCCTTTGGCTGTGGTGCTTTACCAGGAGTCCAGTAAATATCCTGGACTCCTGAACACCCCTCCTCTGTGTCCTAAACCCAGCATCTTCCCCTCTAACTGCAGTCATGTCTACCAGCCAAACTAGATCAATGGTGAATTATGCTTTCCTGCCAATTCTAGTTATTGCATTTACCAGTAGTGCATAAGCCTGAGCAACATGTTTGCGTGATGTTAAGGGAAGAACAGCAATGCCAAGCAGGGTGGAATTAAATAAGTGCAATTGGAAGGTTAATATGACACTTGGTCTTAGTTTGAGGGGTGTCTGCTGACGTAGTCAGGAAATATATATTGAAAATTGGAAAGTAACTGTTAGGTGAGTTATGTTTGCAGACATGCACTGGGGGCATAAATGTAATGACCTATCACATTTGTTTTTAACTTTATACACTGAGAAAATTGATTTTTACATTTTGAGATTCAATTCCAGGTATAAGGGAGAAAGAATTTTCTTCCTCAGAGTTGATTTTCCATCTTTGCCACAGGAGAAGTGTTGCTCAGACGTTGTCAGGAATCATGCATAAATACAGGTGACAGTATGAGCTGTTACATATCTATGTGTGTGACCTGACAGGTTATTGCATATAGATCCAGTTGTGCATGTGTCTTAGGTAATTATGAAGGCCATACAAGTCCAGATGGCAGAATTATACTTACAGAACTATAGTACACAGTATATCCTCAGTCATATATCTGAAAACACAATAATGGTGTCTCATCCCTCATACATATAATTCATATCAGCTCCACTATCTAAAGTGTTACATGTGACAGTGAATATAATGAGAAGTGGAACAGGAATAAAGGTGTATGAAATATGCTGTATTTGAATCCAAGACCATGTGTATGGTAGCCCTACACTTACACCTGTTGTGACAAGAATGTTAAAATAGCACTTATCTATTTTTTTCAGTTCATTGCTATAAGCTGCAGTGTCACAACAATAGCAAAAAAAAGGTTGCACACCCTGTACTACAACCCAGGACCATCTGTATCCCAGTCCTACACTTACACTTGCTGCTACAGGACTAATCACATAACATTTCATAATTTACTAATCATTCTTAAGGTCTCTTTGTTAACTACCATGCAATGTCACATAGCAGGTTTGCATGATGCCCGACAGAATTAATTGAATACATCCAGTTCAATTATTGGCTGTCTGAGTCCTGTCTGCATGTCTTATGTTTGCTTCCTCAGTGGGTTGGTTGTCCAGTTTGCATACTGCCACACCTCGCAAATGAGATAAGCACAGCCAAACCTGACATTCATTCTCCTCCATTTCCAGTGATTGTGCTAAGTGGTGCATCATGCAAACACTGTCCCCCAATAAAAAATAATAAAGAAAAAAAAAAAACAAGAAAGAAAAGAAAAAAAAAAAGAAAAGCACAAGTAGTTAAAATAAGGAAAAGCAAGGTATGACATATACACACTTGAAAATGTTGGTTCACATGAGATGTTTCTACATAGGCCTGGATTGGAACTCTCACTCCAATGAACCTTCAAGAACACAAGAAGTGTGCCTTATCCCTCTTTGCCACAGAAACGTCTTTGCAGCAAAGAACTGAAATTGCTTTGCATAAAACCAACTGCAACATCATCTACAGTAATATGAAACCAAACATACAACTGCTATTTGTACATTTATTATTTATTTATTTTTTGTAGTGCATTAAGTTATCACACAATCAGTTATGGCTATTTCTTGCAAATACACAGCTCTGCCTTACCTCTTTTTGTTTGTTGGTCATTCTCCTCATATATGATCAGTAATTTGAAACATATAGTCTGTAAGGCATTCTATATCATTGACCTTAAAATGTGTGAGGACATTAAATGGCAATAATATCATATACAGTTGCCAACAAATGAAAAGTAGGTTGTATGTAAGTGAACAGAACCTTTGAATTGTGTGCTACTTACTTACTTTTCCAACCTTACATCTAAGACTTTGTAAATCTAAGCTGACACACTCACTGGATGTAGGACAGCCTACAGTGCTGTTGTGTCATCATTCACCCAACCAGTAACCATTCAAAGTTGCAATCCATTAAAAACAAACACTGAGGCAGTACTTGCACTGTGTTTACATTTGCTACACATAGCCAAGAATTTGAGATTCAGCAATTCTAATTAGTTCACAGCTGATTTGCATCTTTATTGTGCTAACAGCCCTGAATCTGTACCTTGTAAAAAGGCAACTGTGTAGCTTGATCGTATTTCAAATCTCTAGGCTGTTTTATGTTTCTCCAGTAGGTAAAACTGAAATGCTACATTTTCTGTTTTATCTAGGAACAGTTATTTTGTAGTTATAGGATACTTATATGTATTATCCTTCAATTGTCTTTTAAGACACCTAGGACTATGTCACCCAGGCATCTCAAGCCTCAAAGGCCACTATATACTGATGCTAAAAATTGGTTAATCATTGACAATTTTAGGCAACATGGTGCCTTTCTGCTTGAAAGGAGATGGGGAGATATGTCACATAGAATGTAGATCTGGTGGCAGATTGCCAATGATGTTAATGCTATGGGTGGCCACGGCAGGATATATGAGCAGGTGCACTGTAGGGCCACTGACACAATCTCATCTTCACGGAGGAGCGCAACTGCAGTGACCCATGATTGGATGGGTACCAGGGGGCTCTGCTACAGAGCCAACACTAAATTAAGAGTTCCTGTATTGTTGTATAGTAAAACATTTTAAATCAATACATTACTTCTGTTTCACAAGAAGTTTTTTGGGGGAGATTGAAGTCTGATGCAATTAACAACACATTCTGATTGATTAGCTTAGATTGGAGTTGTCATCCAAGTTCTTGTTGAAAGTATAGCTAATGAACTTATAAAGGGGTAAAAGTATTATCCCCCTGTGTTAATGTTAATTTTGATGATGCTGTCCTTACCTTTTGCTTAACTTCTTCCAAGACCATCTGGCATGTGGAGGATACCCTTATCTGCAGACTGTAAGCCAAACATTTTTATGTCAGTACTGATGAGCAATTCAAAGAAATATTTTAATATGTGATGTTAATGTCAGGATTGTTGCATGTATTGCTGTATTGTCTAATAGTGACAGCACTGTTATTTTGTTAGCATATACTAGAGTATATCAGTTTAGGTATTAATTGTTCCTGTGTTTGTTGATTATTATCACAGATGATACTAACAGTGGAAGTTTGGGACTTGTACCACCTAGTGTCAATGTATCAATAGACTCTGTTGATGATGGTGGCCAAACAGTGGCACAGTCACAGGTCTGGAGGTTGAATATGAGACTAAGGTTGACATACAGTCACCCCCTGAAATTCTGTCAGACACAGCCAGTAGGCCTATGCCTACACATTCCAGTGAACCCTCAGATATTAGACAGGTGGAGGGTGGGGCACTTGATCAGGGAAGTGTGGTTACTGCAGCTTCAGTGCTTGTTGGCTCTAGCTGTAGCCAACATATAGGAGAGGTGCCACACAGGAGGGTTGTTAGGGTGTTCAGAGAGTACTGCTGTCCATCCTCCACCTGATCCAGGTGTCTCTTTCTGTGCCACTTAAAGCATGTTTAGGGCCATCATGGAGGCACAGACACATTCCCATAGGTGCTCCAGAGAAATGCTTAGGGTTGTAGATGTGGCACAGTCTGAAATGCGAGACTGCCTCCACTGTGTTACCTATTTAATGGATCAGATGCCTGACACATTGGAATGAGGTGGTGTCTGCGATGGAACAAGTGGTGTCTGTGATGGAAAACCTGCTGAAAGGGGAGTGGCATCCTCATGGACATAGGTCAGTCACATCATCTGCTGTTAGCTAATGTGGCCATGTCCAATTATGTCCCATAGTGGCAATACTTCCACTGCTCTGTGAGTGAGTGAGCTGTCCACACCCAGTCTTGGCAGACAATGGGGTCATCATCATGGGCATCCTCATGATGGAAGCTCATCCCGCAGTCATCAGTCACATTCAAGTAGCAGCAGTATATCTGACTGTGGACAAGGACAAACTTCTGGCAGAGCCTGTTCTTATGGTCAGTGATGACAGCGATGAACTGCCACCTCGGGTCTATATCAGAACATCGAAGTATTAAAACTTCGAATGTTCTGATATCAAACACTATTCAGCGAACACTAAGAATAGCAAAGCTTCAGAACAGCAAATCCTTTCCACAGGAAAGAATTCGGTTGGCCATTTCTGTGGCTTCGCTATTCTTAATGCTGTGGTGGAAAGTTACGGGTTGGCTTCAGGTAAGTGTGCGATTGTTTGTACATTAGGGTTAGGGGCAGGTTAAGTGAGTTAGGGTTAGGGCGTGGGATAGGTGAGTGTGCAATAGTGACAGACTTTAGGGTTGGGGCGGCTTAAGTGAGTTAGGGTTAGGGCGTGGGACAGGTGAGTGTGCAATAGTGACTGACCTTAGGGTTTGAGTTAACGTAAGTGGGTTGATAGTAGTGTATGTTTAGTTTAGTGTAGCTTTAGATGTAGGAATTTAAGTGTATGTGTGTGGTTTGTTTGATGTGCTTGTGTTGTGTGTATGTGTTTTGGAGCAGCAAATTTTTTTTCTATGGGAAAAAAAATCGCTGTTCTGAATGTTCGATATTTTCATGTTTAGATGTTTTGGGGCCGATGAAATAGCATTCACTATTTTCATCTTTTGATAATGTGATATAAACGTGCCACCTCTACCATGGATGGCTCATGCTTGTCTGACATACCAAGACATAGTGCTAGCACAGAGCATGGCTATGTTCATGTAGACACTCACACACCAATTTCACCTGGAGGACCCCTACAGAATCACACACAACAGTTACATGGTTCAGCCATAAAGCTTATGACTCATTTTGTCTCACTGGCCATTTGTTGGTTTATCCAAATGGCTGCCTGCTTCTCTTTCTTACTCTCACACACTCACTAACCTTTGTTGACAGCCTAGGCTTCCTGCTCCCCGCACACAACACCCTGTTCAAGTGATGATAATTGTGCCATGTCCCTGTTTTGTTTCTTTTAGATTCAGGGATACATAAGCTTTGTGTCTGATGCTCAGGGTTCATAGCTGAGTTAGTGCTTAGTATATCTGCATTTGTGATATTGAACTGGTAATTGTACCTTTGACTTATATTGGTCTTAAAAAGTTAGACAGTTGATAGTGTGAAGAACTTAGACACTGTCATTTGTTCTACAATGTCTGGTAGAAGGTTTGTGCATGATTTCAGATGAACTTGTGTATTATATGCCAGCATGACTAGCTATGATATTATAAATAAGTTCTTAAATGTTGATTTAGTATCTATTTTTACAGACTTGAACAGTGTTCCTTTACATTTCTAACTGCACATATTTGTGAAGAAGATTCTAGATGCAGACTATCTCAAAATCAGATGATCTGCACTGATGTTATTGGAATGTTGACAGTTGCTATGTGTTACTATCAGAGGCTGAAAGACAGGAAGGAAATTTAGTGTTGATTGATTTTCAAAATATGAAATAAAAATTGGAACTGGAAAGTTGTGACAGTTAAGCTAGTCTATAAAAGAGCCTGCTGAAGACAGTTGAAGTCAGTTGTTGTCAGTTACAGTTATAGTTGCCAGTTGCAGTTGTCAGTTTTTCACAGTTGCACTATGCAGTGGATACCCAAAAGGACTCACTAAGAGCTGTAAGCCTACCTTTGCTCTGTGGTAATAATTTAGTTTAGATCAGGGACAGTGTTCTTTAGTTAGATAGGAATAATTATAACTAATCAGTTAGAGATTTTATAAGATGGATTTCTATCCTTCAGTAGTGACTTCATTTTCCTGTTGATTGAGTTCTGTTTGCTTACTGGAAATTACTGTTTTATATTTTTAATCATTTTACTCATTATTACATATTTTTATTAACTTACATTGTGGCTGGTCAATCAATGTTTTCTTTAGGTATTTGAGAGTGCTTATACCTGTTTTGATAACTTTCTGGGCCACTATGAAAGCCTAGCTGCTTTAGGTCATTTGCTATCATTTGTTTTAATATCTAATTTTCATAATTGGACACCCCTTTAAAAGGGAATGTAGGCTCTCTGGTGGCAGCATGTTACTGTATCATTTTAGGGAAGGGGCACGGCTGGAAATCTGTATCAGGCTTTCCCAGAAATGTTTGGGATGTGTGAGATTTAATTTATGTAAGTGTGAGTATCAAAGGTCTTAAACTAGGACAATTTCTCTGAAGTGTGTAATAAGGAGTTATATTTGGGGTGGACAGAAGTATACAGTCCAATCCCAGGTTATAGAGTGTGTTCCTGTTGTGCTCTTAGGGGAAATTGTGAAATTTTATTCCTGTTTAAGTGGTAGTCTTACACTGGAGTCAATAGTGAGGATTGAAGCTCCTTAGTTACTGACCTAGGATAGTGGAGGATGGTACATTATTGTTAGCAGTTTGGTGGGATATTATCTGGTCATCATAGACAGCACCCAAATTTTCCAACTTTATTTTGAATAATCTTGCGAGAGTTGTGAAGTCTGAGACTGAAATGTGTGTCATTACTTTCTAACTTCTCTCTTTAATGATTTTACAGTTTTCATTGGTGCTAAATTGAGTGCATGCATTGACCATCAATACCTTTGAGAGGCATGACTGCGAATCTTTGATGCCTGAGGTCTACTACTCAGTAATGTACACATATAAGTCAAATAAGTCTCTTCTGTCACATGTTAAAGTCATTTCTGTAGACATGTCCCACCTTTTACTTGCTTACACTACCAAGTAACATAATGCAAGGATATGCCACTCATTCATATTATTACAAATACACTCCAAGTTCAATACTTACCTTGTAAATCCAGCAGTTGCAACAGTTTTAGTTCAGGGCTGACTCTGTCTGATACAAGCAGTACACAGTCAATAAATGGGGAGGTAAAGTTTGGGAAAGTTGCCTGGCATCAATGTTAATAGATGTATATGTGTAGGATGAAGGTTTTAGCCCCTTAGGTGGAGACTGAGTGTGCTATGCATTTTCTCTTAATCAATGCAAGGGCATATTGAACATGCCTATATCTGCCTACACCCACAACAGCTGCTGCTTCTCCTTCTGACTCCTAACCTGTGTGTGGCTGTGGTGATGGGATGTGTGGCATTGGTGTTGGGATGTGTGCTCCTTCCCCATGTTGATCCTGCTGAAGCTGTTTTCTCAGGATTATGTTGTGTAACATGGCACACATTGTGAATATTTCAGGACATGTCCATGGATTGTACTGCAGGGCCCCCCAGATGTATCTAGGCACCAGAGCCATGACATCAGCAGCCCAAACACATTCTGTAATATTTCTGGCTTGAGTGTGTGCCTCATTATGGTGCTATTGAGGGTATGTGTGTGCATTTCTGATGGGTGTGCCATATTGATATATGATTAGTGTTTTTGCTACAACTGTCTTTCCATTGACATGCCCACATCTGCTGTACATTAGGTTGTGTCACTTGTCCTCTTTCCCTGTGTTCATTCCTACAATTAATCTGTGTGTCCCTATTCAATGCACACACTTCCACTGAGTGTTTATTTTATATGGCAGTCCATGTAGGCTTACAGATTATTAACACAACTTCAGTATAGAATGCCTGGAATGGGATTTCACAATACTCTTCAGGTATACACTGCCCCATATTGTGTTTGGACCATATACATAACTATCATACTCTCAACATCCAGATTTTCATAGACTATCCAGATTTGTGTCATATTTTTGGTCTGTTCTTTATAAAATTTGTGGTCTTCTGTCATATCACTGGGATGATCTCAGACGGGAAGTCACTAAATAATTACATACATTTGAGTTTCAGACTTCAAATCATTCAGAAAATGTATCAACACAAATCCTTGTTATTCTAGCACATTTCTAAGTTTAAAACAGCAAGTATGTAAAATGCGTCCCTATTTCTGGGTCATTGTTCCCCCATTATGTTAGGCTTTGTCCAGATTTCTTGTACTAAGAGGTTAAGAGCTTTGATAACTGTATGTTAAGCCCTGTTGATCACTGTGGCATTCCACACAAACCCGCTAACCTACTGTGCTCTGATGTAAACAGGTTTGCTATCCATGTTGATTTACATGGATTCCTGGCCGGCAACACTGTTGCCAGCCACAAAACTTCACTTGTTTACATTTGCATGGCATGGCAATGTAAACAACAATGCTACTCACTGTGCATCACTGCACACACATATATAAACTCCCTGTAGGCTTTACCTGAAGCCTTCATGGAGTATACTGAATCCCATGGATAAGGTATCTAATAAACTAATATATTTCATTCATTATACAAAGAAAAAAAAGCACTCGCACACTTGCTCTGTGTCATTTCTGAATGCAAAATAAGCTAAATCTTGGAAAAGGAACTTCACCTTGCATGCAGTTAGTCTCAAACTAGCATCAGGCAAGAAGACCAATCTTAACCTCTCCCCACTTTCCTGCTAGCATTTAATAGCTGCTTAGTATTTTACTTTTTTTTCCCCTTTCATTCAAGTATTGGAGTCTAAATTGCAGAAAATGGCAATACTATTCTAGTACTGGAGATTAGCAGTGCATTTATGTGGCAGGCAACGAAAGTCAAAGACAGATTTCTGGTTCTAAAGAGGTGAATCATAATTCTGAAAATTATGATGGAATGGAATATGGATTGATGACTTATGCATTTTCTAGCTTGAGGGCATATACATTCACTGTCTGTTACAGCACCCTGCGGCAAAAGTTAGAGATAATAGCTGAACTAAAGTCTAGCAGACTATGATGACGAAGTAAATGTAAAAAATAAATAAATAAAAAATAAAAAAGAGGAAATCTCGTTCTAAGCAGGCAGTAGTTTATAATATAAGCCAGCAACAAATAAACCCATTAAACATACATATGCATGCCCACATGCCCCCTTATGCCCAATATACATTTCTGGAAACAGGGATGTCTCCTGCACCACTTGTTATTTAATTGTTCCATTAACCTGTGGCTAAGTAAACTACACAGTGGTATTTTGGATTATAGATGGCATCTAAAAGAAAATGTTGGCATTCCTGTCGTGTTTCTGATAACATTATTCTGATGGAAAAGAAATAGAAATGTTAAAAAGATTAATTGGAAAAACTTAAAAGTAGGAATATGCTGAGCTGCATTTGAATGCCAGAAAAGTAAAGGATTTGGAATAGGGAGGGCTGCAGCAAATATAGATCGAAAAAAAGATACAGTACAAGTGTGATATTGCAATGGAAATATCAAGGGAATGATAAGAGGAAAGGGTATAGAAGGAAAATGAAAAATACTTGTGAGATATGGAAGCGGTATTCCATGACATTAAAAAAAGAAAGCATTCATGGCAAAAATTAGTTTAATAAGTTTGACAAATTATGATACAAATGTTTATATTTATTCATTTTATTTATTTATTTAACATTTGTTGACCGGGAAAGTCCAACTAGGACGGAGCCTATTTTCAGCCGAGGCCTGTGGAGCAATGTTCCAGACACATGTCTTTGGAAGGAATATATATTACCAAATGGTTTAAAAATGTTTTTTTTAAAAAAAAGAAACAATGGAAGTCTGCTTCTGGTTATTTTGGTTTGTAAGATAAAATCCTATAAAAAGGATATTATTATAAATAAAAATTGTTGAGGGGTAGTGTCTATAGTTTAACCAACATATTTTTAGATTTTTATGGGTAGGATTTTTGTTTCAGCTGTCAATGAGAAAACTGCATTTACAAAATAGAATATGAAAAGATATATAGGATAAGTGAGAAAAAAGAAGTGATGGAAAGCTGTGAAGATGATAGGAGAATGAAGGACCCCTACGAAGTCTCAGAGATGGAAGCTATAACTTTGCAAGAGAAGTAAAAGTGAAAAATCTTGATATTTGGGTATTGTTTACATATTTTATAGGTATGAATGCTACAATAAATAAGAGATGGAAAAAAAATGATTATGCAGAGAGAGTCAGGAGGGATATAGCAAGATTTCATGATTTTTGTTTTTGAGATTAACCCATCTGCTGTCATTCAGTCATTCACAATCAACACCAAAGTTACTTACATTTCTTTATCTAATGGCTAATCAACAAAAAAATAATCCTGGATGTCACCAAAGCTAAAACCCATGTTTTTCAGTGCCCATAAAATAGCCACATCTTTTAACATCCATCATATTACAGACTTAAATAACATACCTATAGAAACTACATCCTTGAAATATTGTGGAATGTGTCTAGACCAGAACTTTAACATCGATTTTCATGAAGACAAAACAAACAACAAAATCAATTCCCTTATCTTCTTGGTCAAGAAAGGCACTCCTTACCTAAGAGCTCCAGCAAGAAAGATGTGATAGGTAAGGGAGTCATCCTGACATAACACGAATAAGGCCTCCTCATCTTAGCCACAGCATCTAAGAAAAACTCTTCCACGTTACAAACCACTGAAGATTCAGTTTGTCTCTTCACTGAACATTCCCAACCTTAAGAATACCATCACTGCTTTTTCCAAAACTAAATTCTTCACTGTAAAACAGACAACAGATCTCTTACTAGACAGCTCTTTAAACGTTTGCATCTTAAAAGACACTTCCCTCTTACTAGTAATTTTAGAGCCAGGACTTATTTCTACAACCTCAGAAGTCACCATTAGATAGTATCCACAATGCAACAGTCTAAATTGCAACCACGCTGCACTGAATGTGCATTTTTCACTTCAGCTCCTAAACTCAGGGAATCTCTTCCTATCCGCTTGAAAGAGCTCTCAAGAGTTCAAATTCAAACTCTAGTTCAATGAACAACTCCACGGAGAAGAGCAATGCAGATGTTTTAGATGGACCACATCATCAATATCTTACGCTTTACTTAACCCTACACCCCTTTCCTCTTGATCCATATTCTCACTTTTAAGTGACTCTCAGATAAGCCATACCTAAAAACATTGTACATAAGAATGCCTGGATTAATCTGTATAAGTGTTATGTTATATTTCAGCTATAGTATCATTATTCTGCTTTTGTCTGTACAATATTAGCCTCTTCTTTTGTGATATATTTACATTGGTCGTGCCTGTAATTGGTCAGTTATGATCAGCACGCTTCCCTGATAAACAAATATAAATAAAAATAAATGGGGATATCAGTTAAAGTGATCAAGAAGTATAAAACATTTCAGCAAAGGTTATATTATTTTAAGGACAGTAAAGAAATAGAAAACATGCTAAAATATATTTTCTTGCAAGTTCAAGATCAAAGAACTTGTTATACAAAATTCATATGAAAATGAATCTGAAAGAATGCTGTCTTAATATTAGTATAGTTCATCCGTGTTACATGAAGATGTCGACTACATTAAAGAAATGTATAATGGTTTTAATATCTGTGTTATTTGGATGCAGTGAGTGAGAGATGTGGAACACGAATCTATAATAAAATTTCAAATGAAAGGAATGTTGGTATAGATATGAAGTATAATGTATTAGTGTATAATAACACGTAGATGTAATACAAATGTGTTGTAAATATTTTTACACTTCAGAAAAAAATGCACTTTTGATAAGTGCTGTGGGATGCTTTACATCTGACGCAACTATCACCAGATCAGGCAGATGATTTATTGTCCTGTTAATGTTTTTTTTTGAGAGAGAAGCCCTTTAATTACAAGTAACAGAAAAAGATGCAATACGGAAGGTGTCAGTGGCTCACTGGAATAAAGCCTGGCAACATAGTTCATACTGTTAAGGCTGTGCTAATGAGGCTCATCTGTATTTCCGGGTTTTAAGTGCTATACAATTATTTTGGCAAAGTCACAGCTCCTGGTGGGTTCTGAAAATAAGTGTTAGTATTTAGTGGACATGCACCTTAACATACTAAATAGTAAAACAGAAAGGCATATTGTTATTGTGACCCTAGGAGGCATTTCCGTAAGGTACTGCTAAAGAAAAAAAACTTCCAATGGAATCATATATTTACCTTCAGAGCTCATGTATTGTGAAAGTCATTCATGGAATAATATTTGATCTGATAAAATATAATACAGTTCACCAGACATATTAGTGATTAAGTTGCTTAAGTCATTAATCTGCTAGCCACTGCTATGGTTTCACTTTTTCCGCAGAATACTTTTCTGTATAATGCAGACTAATCTATCATTTTGAAAAAAGCAGAGTATAAATTAGTTCACTTTACAGTGTATCATGTTTGCTGAAGAAAACAACCACTAACCTATTTGTTTTCATTTATGATAGCCCATTAAGCTTCACTGATCTTATGAAATGTTACTCAGCAAAATTCAACAATCTCAATGCATCTTTAATAACTTTTTGTTCCATTTCTAGCATTCAGTAGCATATTTTGTCGAACATGATTTGCATGATATAGATGCTGCTGCCACAAAAAAAATGCTGTTTCCTTTTTCAGTACAACTGACGATTTGATAAAACTTTAAAAATGAGGGTTGTTTCGTTTACAGAGGCATTTGAAAGTCAATTATATCACTCAGTGTGTTCAGTCTTATCAAACTGCACTAAAAGATACAGTAAAGAATGCCCATTCCTTTATATTTCAAAACCATCTTTTCACTTGTTTTTTACTTTTTGTTATGATTCAACTGACATCATGGCGAGTGATGACGAGAAATAACTGCACTAACTGTATAACCCATCAAGAAAATATAAACATTACAGTGTTTTTTCTATAGTACAGATACATTGATAAATTAACCTTTGGCATCTAAAATGATCCTGTAGTTTATTAGTCAGTGACCAGGTGTACATTGACATAAATCTGTTCTCACTGAAACAGGATAACGAGTTATTTAAAACAGCTGATTTTCCCTACAGCTGTTCATTCCAGTGTCACTTCTCTGAAACAAGTGCTAACATTAACCTTCCTGAGACAGTAAAACATAGACTGGTCTCCCACTACCCCAGTCAGTAGGCATAAGCCATTTGTTATTCAATGAGAGTGATTTATCAGCAGGTAGCCATCCTTATATACAGATACTAGCAGATTTCTTATCAGTGCATTGACACTTTTGCTGTATCCATACTAAAATTACAGCTATATTTCACATCAGCACACTGAACATCAACCTTTTCTTACATATTATTAATGAAATACAAATTCTCAAAAATACTTCTAAACAGAAGCATAGAAAAGTGTAGATGAAAAAGGGTAGCTACTCCAGGCAATAGCTTGTAGGGGACACAAAAATCACAGAAAACACTAAAATGAGCACTTTTTCCTTTTTTTTGGAATAAAAGGTAAATCACAGTCCTATAAATAGCTCTGCACTCTGAATCCACATTTTTGGCTGCTCTTCCTCCTCTTCCTCTTCCCCTTGTTACTCCCTGTAAACAAGGAAGGCATAAGCATAAGCCTGCTTGTCTGCGAGCTGAGAGGGAATAGACTGAATGGACCCCCCCCAATATAGGCAAGTGCTGCATTTTTTATTTATTTTCAAGGTAGCGACTTGCAGGATCATTTTTGTTTCATTGAAGATAGAGTTTTCTGTCAACAACCACATAGGTAAGTTAGCAGTAGAATCAGTCAGTGGAGTGTTTATGGGCTGGCATTATGGTGGGTCTGTTTTCCTTACAAGCATATGGTACAAAAGTTTGATTCTGTTTTTTATTGCCTAAGGGTCATTGTTTCTGGTGAGTCATGAAGGTTTGGAGTAGCTTCAAGCCCTCTTTTGTGTAGTGCTGTTAAAATTGTAGGTTGGTGGCTGGTATTTGAGTTGGACTTTGTTTTTACTAGAAATGCATGCTAACACAAATTTAATTATTCAGGTAGCTCTCGAGGCAAATTGGCTCGTGTTGCTGGTCTTGTCCCCTTGTCCCCTGCAGTTTTCAAACCCCTTCTGAGTAAAAATAAATAAATAAATTAAAACAGGAAGAAGGGGTATGGTTTTAATCAGTACAGTTATGAGTAGAGTGAAGTATTACCTTTGCTACTTTCCCATTTCTGTCCGAGGTTAAGAAGGTCTTGGCAGTGCAAGTTGTCTGGACTGCTTTGGTTCTTGTTGTTTGGTCTACAGCTTCCCAGAAGGTTTGATGCCTTGGCACTCTGTTCCAGTGAAGTTTTGCATGTGTCAGTCCTCTCCGTTGCTTAGTATCTTGCTGCTTTTTTTTTGTTTTGTTTTTAAAAAAAAAAAAAAAAAGTGTAGAGATGATGGTGTTTTCTGTTGTGGCTAAGCACTCAGGCTTCATATCCTTCTGAAAGAGCAGTTATATAACACTCTTATTGTAGCAAGTTGCTGATTTTATAAGAACAATATTTTAAACTTTTGTTCTCTTTGTGGGAATAGGTGATTGTGGGTTAGGGATTGCAGCGTAGTAGTTGGGTGTGGGTTTACATTTACTTTTAGGCTTACGGTTGTAGTTTGTACTCATGCACTTTGTGATGTTGTGTTTCTATGATTTACAAGTCTGTTATATCACTTTTATGAGAAGATGTGGTCTCATTCTAGAAACAATGCAGCAGCAGTACACCATAACATCATGTGGAATTTTGGTGTCTTCTTCTGGCCACATAATACTTACTTAATTGCATTTTTTTTTCTTTTCGTTTAGTAGACTATGATTAATTGTAATTATTAGTCATATAAAAATAATAAGAATAAAGGAAAAGGTAATTTAATTAATATTAATAAGTAAATACATTAAACTAATTAAAATTATATATATAATTTTTAATAATGGAAAGGGCTTAAGAATTTTGATAAATTGTGACTTAGTTACTTGTTTTATTTAGGATTGGCTTTTGTTTCTCAAAAGTTTTGATTAAAAAAAAAATTATCCCTAATATATTAATCTTTTAACATTGTTTGCATATCCTCTGTCCCTGCAGGTATTCAAAGACTGGTGGAACCATATAGCTTAAGAAGCACAGGGATTCTTCCACGAGTCATAGGCAGCTTGAATCCTGGAGCAAGTGTCTGTTGGGAAGAAGTGTGTATTGCCAGTGTCAGAAGATGAGGACATGCAAGGGTTCAACCCTCTGAAAAAGTAAGGTGAAGTGCTGAAAAGGACATCCCATCTACTGGAAAGAACCCAACTTCATTAGGACAATGCACAGTTACCCTTGAAGGTAATGGCAGAAGTGGGGATAGTGATTTGAATTTAAGAGACATGGGGTAGTCTATAGGAATACATCAATTAATTTATTAACTCACTTCTGGAGGAAGATAGGCAGAAGTATTTGATGTAGCTTTAGAAAGGAATTTTGGTGCTTCATCAGCCCTGCCTGTTAGTTTCCATTGTGGGCATTCACTCGGGGCCAGCTTTTCCTCCCCTTTGTGAACCCTACAGGCTGAAGTGATTTCTCTGATTTCTGTGCTGAATTCTGTTAAGGCTGACCCTGTTCTTATCATTACCCACTTTTTGTCACCAATGGCCACTGTACAATCTGTTAGTAATTCAATTCCAAGTGCACACAATACTGCCCATGTCCCAGCAAACATTATAGAGAAAATATGTAGACACGACTTTGTTGACATGTTTGACTTCGTCAGTGCAGAGGATATCCACTGTATTATTGACATAGATAATCCTGTGGCAAAGGACCTAATGGCAGCCATAGCAGCAATTGGTAAAAAAGCTTCAAGGAAGTCATTCTCGAGGAACTGGAACATGTGGGCTTTAAGTTTTGGTGTTTCTATGGACATTATTGTGGAAAAGGATCCCAGTCAAGCTTTACTACTGCTTGCCTGCTTTTTAGCAATTAGGGAAGTGCACCATGTTAGAGGAGGTACAGCTTGGTCATCTTATGATCAGAGGTTCAAGAAGCTGAAAGTTGTGGACAATTCTAAATGCCATGTTGGATATAACTAATGCATTAGAGAATGATGGTGCCACTAGAAGTACAGATGAGGTTAAATATTGTTGGGCATTTAACAGTGGGAAGTGTTTCTGGCCCACTTGTAAGTTTCCACATTTATGCTTTTCTTGTGGCAAAGACCATCCATCCATTTGATGTTGGGCAAAGTTGGGTAATCTGTCCCATAACAACTTGTCGACTTCTCTGGAGAATAACAGTTTTCTCACAATCTAACCCATTCTGGGGTAGTTGGCTTTTTTGCAGCTCAATACCCAATGTATCAAGGGGCCAGTCAAGAGGGAAATCATTCTCACTCCCCAGTCAAATTTGATGAATTGGTTCAGATGCTGTCAGCTTTCCCTAATAATAAAGCTGTTCAGCTTCTTATTGAAGGTTTTAGTAATGGTTTTAGGATTAGTTCCTTGGTTGCATTATATTCTAGACTAGGTAAGAATCTGTGATTGATCAAGGGTCATGAGGATACTGCCTTCTATATAATTGATGAAGTGGTGTGAGCAGGTATGGTTTTGAACTCCATTGTGCAACCTCCCTAGCCAGTAGTACATATGCTGTACAAACATACTTCAAACTCCAAATGGGTTCATTCTAAGGTTAGGTTGCTGGTATTGTTGAGTTTGTAAATCAACTTAACTGTTTCTAGCATGCTTTTCTGGAATGTGTAAATGGTATTGCTGACAGTTTGCCCCTATTTCAGTCTGTCAGGTTTCACCAGTTGGCCCAGGATGTACAGCCATTTGGATCTTCCATTCCTATAGAAATCTGGTTGATTGGAGAAGAGTAGCAGGATTGCAAGTGTCTAATTCCTGCGCTAAAATACAAAAAGGGCATATTCAACATCAATTCACTCCTTTAAACTTTTTTTATACTTAATTACCCATAAGGAAAAGAAGGTGGGGTTTGTCCTTGTTCATGCAATTCATGATTCACAGATGTTACAAGGGTGATTCCACTAATACAATCCAGATACAGTTAGCATCTTTAGGATAGTTAGCCTACATGTCAGGGTTTCAAGACCTCTTGGGGCATTGGTTATTGGCCAGGATGCTGAGAGGCTGGGAAAATCTCAAAGGGTTATCCAAGGACACTACAAAAGCTGATGGGGTCCCACTTTTTGGTCATTGTGAAAGGTTTATTTGTATCAGCTGTTGATTATGACTTATTTATATTGTGGGCAACCCTGTTCTGATGTACGTATGCCAGGGCTTTCAGTGTTAGTGAAATATTAAACTCACTCTGCTGGGAGGATGTAGTGTTTAATGATGAATTCCTTTTAATTTGACTGGTTCAGACTAAGACCTATCAGAATTGTAAGGGGTACTATGCCTGGCTGGATAAAAGCAGGATTTTGATCATTCGCAAAGTTCACTAGTTTGAACTACTGAGTAAGTTGGTTGTCAGGTCAGTGAGGGCTGGCACAGTTTTTATTTCAGTATCAGGTAGGCTGATCAAGATAGTAAAGGCCAGCATGGTAATGTTGTCTGGCAGCTGCCTTGCAGCATTTTCTTTTCTCTCATCCTTGTTGTTACTCAGTGGCCTCTATGCCTGGTTAGTGTGTGTTTTTAGGTTTAAGCCCTGACTATTATTTCATTGGACATGGAAGTTATGCCCTTGCTTAAGAGTTGGGTGACTTAGGAGTTGAGTATACTGTAAAGAATAGGCAGCACACTCAGTTCCTGACAGCCACTAAATCATGAAACTTCACAGATGTGCTGCTTAAAGCCTAATGTACAAGTGCCAACCATTGATTGTCAGTTACTTGAACGTCTCTGATCTTTTCCTGCATTGATGTATACAGCCATCAAAATATTTGAACTGACTGTTGAGAAGGAAAATGCCAGAGGCAGACAAACTGAACTGCTCAAAAGAAAAAAAACAAAAAACACAAACATATATTTGTAGCAGAAGTGGACTGCAACCCATTAAAATATGATCCCCTGCCAAGAAAACTGCATTCATTCCTTCTAAAGAAAAAAAATATTTTTCTGCTATGCTATGAACTGAGTCATACTGGAAAATAAAATGCATACTTGAGCAGTGATATATAATGTGATATAAATCACCTGCAAGTTTGCTTGTGTATTCTCCTTCAGAATGTGTTTATACCGGTTTACTATCATATTTGCAAATGTCATTTAGATGAACACAATAATTTCTGACAAATATTGTCGGAAATCAAAACACAGAGCAACCAAAATATCGAATGGAGCATTTCAGCAATGTTGAATATCGACTTTGCTGAAATGCTCAAAAATTAACAGGACAGTCAAATATACTTAGAAGCACAAATCCACGGAAAGAGGAGCCAGAACGTGGAGACGTTTCAAAACCTTTTAATCTTTTGCTGAAATGCTGACATCTGCCCACAACTAAGAATATCATTTGCAGGGGGCAAGCCCCCCTGCACCCCCTCACATTTAACCTACTTATATATACAAACTCCGAGATGACACTACAGTGAGGGTAAGGGTACATTTCCCGATCCCCACTATAGTGCGATCTGCACAGCAATGTTGAAGCTGTCGATAGCGGCTGTTCGCTCATGTCAGCTTTGACATTGTGTTGATCAAACTCTCAGTTCGAGAAAACAATTTTTGCAATATTCGATCGTCTAAACGACAATCGAATATGTGATAGTAAACCGTTTATACCATTTAACGTATGATATCATCCCGGTAGGCCATACTGCCATCTCTTGCACTGTCAATCATCTTTTCTAATTTATTTGTTAACTAGATAAGCATATCAAACACAAACATCCCTTTTCAGTAGTAACTTGAGAGCACTGTCTGTAAAACTAACTTTTGCAGGTTCATATACTTATCTAGTGAAAAATGGGTAATCATTAACACTTTAGGAGCTTAACTCTGTGAAATAAACCATCATACTTGCCTCCTCAAAGGATCAAATATTAGGCATACATTCAAAAAGTTCTTTCATTTCCAGATATTAAGATATGCAGTCAGACTGTTCACACATAAAAAATACTGTTTACAGTACTTTCCATTGATATGTGGCATTGGTGTGCCCCACAAGAAAAAAATCTGCAACTGGCTGTAGCATTATACACTTCCATCCCAAACCATAAGTCTGAGTTATCCATTGAAAATGACACTGCAGACTGCTATATGTAGCAATAATTCACAACAGAATGTGGGTAATGCAGGATTTACTCATGCTTTTCTTGATTTGATCATGAAGTTGAAGTCCAAGGGATTAAACCAAGCCAAATATGGGTAAAGTCTGCATTACCCAATTACAAGAATGGATTATTGTTGTTATACAATGACATTATTTAAGAAAAATGTCTTATGTTTTATAAATAATATTATTGCATGAAAGATTTTACTGCTGTTCTGACAGCTTCTCCTAGTCTGGGCATCCATGGTATGTATTATGAATGCTCTGCAGCTGCACAGTATATTGTTATCTGTCCCTTTTTTTGTTGCTGTTTTGGAGTCTATTGAGGTATCTTTTGTGGAACAAAAACAGCAACTGTGCGATAGAGCAAAATTGTTACACAGTTTTTAAAGCTGTTTGATCATCAGATATACAGTAATTATCCTTGCTATTTGTATGATGGAGATAATTAATTGTTTTACAGCATTCAAAGATGTCAAACATTTCATGCTTCACCCTATCCTTTTTGTACTGGTAGTGCTTGGAGTTGATAAGGCTCTGTACACTATAAAGATTTATGATGGGATCTGTCCTGTGATACTTACTTTGTTACATTCTTTTGATATCAATGTTTCAAACAAATATAAAGTTGGTTATGATCAGAGACCCAATCATAATCCCCTATACCCTCTAACAGGGAATATTGTTAAAGCATTGTAATGATTTTATCAGCTGTTACTTAAAGATTAGTTTCATTTGCTCTTTGTATTTTGTTATGTTTTATTTTATTGTAGCAGGAACTGAGCCCATAGTTGTTGTTGCAGGAGGGGCCATTTTTGCTGCTACTACTGCCAATCTTTCTGTTGTGATATATGTATTAGGCATACCTCAATATCTGATAGGGTGACTCCTCTTAGATGGAACTACATAAACTGTTAAAAGACACATGTTGCAAGTCCCATGTGACGTCACAGTTGAGTGAAGCTTGAATGTTTCTGTGTGCTTATGTTAGTGCACGTTTCAAAGAAAACAGCAGAAGCATTGCATAGATGTCTCTGGGTCTGTTCAGTTTGTGCCTTATGTGTTCTATGCCTATATTTGAGACATTTACTTCTATTATCTTTTAGTGCAATACAGAGGGAGGTCACAGCCTTGTGTTAATGGTTAAGCAAATTATTTTTTTCCTTATAATTCCGTTCAGGCACGTGTTTCAAACTACAGTAGGTCATCTATTTTTGATAGTGATGAGCACTATTATTTTGACTTTGATTGCATTGAACTATAGTACATAAAAATCATACAGTTACAGTACTCAGAATAAACTGTTATAGCTACAGTGTACATATTTTTTCTGATAGACAATTATATTGTTCATTTATTAAACATAATGGTTTGGACTTATTCTCTTACAGCAGCTAGTAGGTATATTAAGTTTACTTTCGAAAAATGAGTTTTTTCCTTTTCTCCCCCTTACTTTTAGTGGCTGGTATACAGATTATTTTTTGTCTGAACACAGTTCTAAGTTTTGGATATAAAACTCATAATTTTAGAATATGCTTGCTTTACCCCTTCATGCTTTTCTAGCTGTTCTTAATTATACTGAGGAGTATTTTACATATGATTCATTACTTTGTTTTATTATTTTTGCAAACAGTCTTAGAATACATACCATTCTGAATGTTTAAAATGTACTCTGAGATTCTTGAACAACTGAGTAGGCTTTTGGATGATGCCTACACAATGTTTACATGTTAGCGTGATGATCAGTAGTGCTAATGGCATATATATGTTGCTTGTCACACTAGCATGAATAGAGGCAAATTTCCTGGATCAGCAACAATGTTGGTGACCAGGAAACTGTGTTGAGCAGCACAAGCACACACAGTAAACAAACAGATTTATCTATGGGCAACCCTGTTAAGTGTGCTCACACAAACAGCACAAAGAGCTACAGAGGGCAAATAATCCATGCTGTACACAGGCAGGGAAAGTGTACTGAGTGTACCGTGCACATAAATGTAACATACGAATACAGTAATAAGGAAAAGAGGATGTGAAACAATGAAGGGAACTACAATACATGTGTTACCAGACAGGAAAATTATACTGAAGACAGTGTGCACAGAAATCAAAGATATGTATAATGTAAGAAGGGAGGGAGGGTAAATGTTCCAGTTCTAGTATGATAACTGCTGCAAATGTGCATATGTCAAATGTAGGTAAATAAAAGCAGACATGATATTATAGGATGTGACAGTTGCACAAAATCACGCTGTGACAGAGGGGAATTACATGACAAATGAATGTCTTTGATATGCTGAGGTAAGATGACAGTTTGCAGGGACAGCACCTACATAATGGGATATCTGCACAGTGTGCATTGCTATCATATAACATATTAGAATGTAGGAATGGCTCAGAAGCCACTATCTCCTTTTGCAAGAATTGAACCCATGCCATCATTGTTCAAACAGAAAGAAGTCTAATGCATGCACGGTGAAGATCATCCTTGAAGGGATTTGTGCAAATCAATTTTGTAATAGTTATGTATTCCATACGTAGTTATATGTAGTGTTACAACTGTGGGAGCATAGTGGACATATATAATACCCTTGCACAAGGCACCCCTGCCTAAACAATTATTGTGATGGCAGATAACAACAGATGCAAACCCCACACCATGATGCAATGCATTCCCCAGAGTAGTTAATTGTTGGCATGTGCCACAAGAATGTGTTCCCCAGAGCTGTGTGTTAGCATCTGCCACAAGAGGTAGTAATGGGTATTGTGACAAACAAATGAAATTAATGTGTGAATTAATAACGGATACCTGAGAATGAATGTCATATCAATTTGTCAGACAGATGGCAGTTAAATTGGTATGCTCATGTGCACACAAATGTGATCAGCCCTATATTTCCATGGTCAAAGACAGCTTCTCTGTATGTCTATACACACATCACCCAAGAACTGGAGCATGCTTGTGTACACTGCAGTACTTAATGCATGTGGCAAGGTAGCACTCTCACCATGGCATTAGCAGAACAAATATCTACTGTCAAAAAATCCAAAGCTATGTCCACATGTGTTTGTACAACATATCAAGGGATAAAACTGCTGTGATGTAATGGTTGTCTGAAGTCAGCATGTTCACACAAAATGAATCCCTATATTACAGTTCAACTCCAAATAACAAGACAGCTAATAATCACATTTGTCACAGAGGAAATGTTATTACAGTTGTTGCACTCGACCTTTGTGAAGTCATGCAATCATCTGCACTTTATCTGTCCATAAATTTCATCTGCTAAAAGTTGATGGGGAAGCCTCTGTCACTCTATATGTATAAAGTATAATTGGGGAGGGGGAATAACTTTCTTGCAAAACAGATAAGGACACAAATGTTTACAGTAACACAAGAGCACTTGCCCAAGCATTGAGAAAACCAACACTATTGTGGGATCAATGGATGTGTCATGGTATAAATCTATCATATGTGTAGTTATGTGAAAGCATTACACACTGTGTATGAATCAAGAAATATGTGTCCTTATAATTACTTAGAATCTTGCTGTATGTCAGACAATGTTGCCTGATGATAGAGATGCTAGATATACCCAACCACACCTATAGCCCCCTGTTGTTGTCACTGTGATGGTAGAACAACAATTATGTCCATTGTGGATATAATTTCATATTGGAACACATCTTACTTAGGCAACAATATACACTATATTGTCTTATGCCCTCGGTCACGAGGAGGTGATTCACGACAAGTGTGATGTAACAACAAGTTATTCCAATTGCAGCATCAGTCTTCCATATAGCCTTTCCAAAGAAAATGTAGAATAAAGTTTTGTAACAGGAAACAACATCTGCACATGAATATAGTACATGTGGGTGACAACACTGTTAACAACATGTATGGTGACTGTAAGCAGTGATGTTGGGATTTGAACTATATAGCTAACATTACAGGCTAATGCAGGTTTGCTGAAACACAAAGGCAACTATGGCTTTATTAGACAAATGAGATATTGCACATTTCAATGGATTACCAATGTGTATTATCGTCATGTTTCCAATAAGAAGTAGTTGCACAGCACATGGTATAGCTATACCTCATATATGTATTTTCACGCTGATCTGCACTATGAAGGGAAGAAACAAACAACTGTATATGACTGTCATTGCTATATTTGAACTCCCTACCTATGTATGTAACCTACACACAAATGTATTACAAGCACTTGACACAGGAGAAATTTGACTGCATGTGACTGATATTACATTTTAGAAAGGATGATATTAGCTGCATCACGCAAATGACGTGTGTGTAAAAATGACTTCTATAGCTATGCGAAATGTTAAATGTGGTCATTACTAAGAAGTGCAACATGGTCCGACATCCATTTACCTTCACACACAAGCAATCAGGAGGGTCTCACTGCTGCATTCAAATTCCCTACCTATCAACTGACACAATCTACACAGTAGTGTATTATCACACATACCAGGGGAGAGGTCTGACTTTTGTGGTGTGAGTGCATTTTTGAAATTATGACCTCATTAGTGTGTTGTAGACAGTATGCATTTGTAAACAGAGTGAAAAGGGGATGTGGACTTGATCTGACCATGTAAATGTTTCTTCTGAGTGGGAGTCTGATAAACACACCTGATGAATAATCTTCCAGGGATACGATGGACCCAGCATCACACATACAAGTTAATTGTTGTGAGATAAGAGCCCCTACCCATCTAGAGATACAACCTCGAAGGCATACCCCTCAACTGTCCAGATTTTTACAGAATGCAGATTTCCCTCATGTTCCTCATAAATTTTTGATTTTCTGGGAAATATTTGTCAAATCCTTGAGGATGGAAACCAGAAAATAATAATAGGCATTTGAGTTTCAGACTTCATACCCTTCAGAAAATGCATGCTAATGGAAAACCTGTGATTCTATCAACTTTCTAAGTTCATAAGAGTAATATATTAAAAAGTCCCTATTTTTGAGGCCTTTCTCCTGCCATCATGGCTTTGTCCAGATTTTTTTGCTCTAAAAGTTTAAGAGGTATGCAGAAGGACAGTGTTTTTAACCCAGGTACCACCACAGAAGTCTGACTATTACAGTCTGATAGTGCAATTTATACAGGATGACATCAGTGTGGTATTGCTGAGAAGATGATGTTGGGAGAGGGGTCTGACACTGATGTGAGTATAGCTCACAGTTTAAAATTAATGCCAGGCCACTGTTTTAATAAGGCCATTAGTAGTTAAGGTCATATATACAACTCCCTATATACACACAAGTTGACTGCCATGAGATTAGAATGCCCCTACCTGTCCAGCTATGCAATCTAGAGGGTGCAGTACTTATCACAAATGACATCACAGATGTCTGACTTACAAACTGTCTGAGTGTACTTTATACAAGATGATATCAGTGTGGTTTAGCAGAGAAGATAATGTTGTGAGAAGAGTCGGAAATTGATGTAGTCTCACCTTACAGTTTGCAATTAACTCCAGGATATTACTATATTGGGGAAAGCAGTAGTTAGGGTCACATCTGCACAACATTCCTCTCCCACACACACACACACAAGTTAAAGTGAGATTAGAACCCCATACCTATCTAGCTCTGCAGTCTAGAGGACATAGTACTTAACACAAGCACCACTGCAGAAATCTGACTTCACACTCTGACAGTGCAGTGTAGACAGGATTAGCATCTCTTTCTGTGTCAAAGATGATATTGTGATGTTGAAGGTTTTGTGCAAAACCATATTTGTTAAAATGATGGACTCATATCAGCTATGCCATCATTAATGTTTATAGAACTAAAAGTGATGTGTATCTACTCATGTTGTGAACTGAGACGCATGCAGTTATGATGGACAGGATGGATAATGAATCACTCATGGATCATCTGTTATGATGATGGTATTTAAAATGAAATTAATGTTACTATTAGCTATGGTGTGTGCTCATCCATGGGCAATGTGGCCTGTCAATATCAAGTAATACTTAATGTTCCAATGCGGGAGGGATAAAGCATGACAATTTCTGTATGCCAAGGCTGTATGTGGTTGTATATCATTTGTAAGTGTTAGTGCTGCAACACAGACCCAGCTGCCCAGAATGAAGTAGTCAATTGACCACACAATTGATTGCATTTCACATCAGTTCATTACACAATTTCCATGTAATGAAGAAATATCATTCAGTAGCAATACATATTTTTGTTACAAATCAATTCTGAAAGCACAATGCCATGAAACATATTTGCATGTAGTCTGGCAAATTGTTAGTGCGTGCATGATGATACTTTGATGTGGTGAAATGGAACTGTGAAGTATCAGTGTTTATTGGTGTTCAGTGGTGCTCTGGATGTTGCATTATATCTTTCCATGTTAACTCCAAAGCTCAGTTCAAAAATGAAGTGTTCTGCTTGCCTTCTCCATTTGTGCAACATTAGGATGAGAGCTAAAAATGTTTTCTGCTGAAAGAAAAAGTGAAAGACTTTAATGTGGTTTGCCTTTCGTGCAAATAGGCATAGCAGCAGTGCATGACTGTCATCACTCTTGACAGTACTTAGTAGAGAAAATTCACTTGTCAATCAAGTTTTGTCCATAGCACAAAGTACAAAGTCTCTTAGCTATATGAAAAGGCAAAGATGAAGCAGGGTTCAAGTTTAGTATAAAGATGATGTTACAAAGAGTGTCAAAATGTGATTATTATATCAGCTTTTTATCACAAATTTAAGAATACCTAGGAATGACTATTATACATATGTTTCCTGTCAAAATTGTATACATAATAGCTAGTGAAATAATTATTTATGCATATTATACATAGCCATGCTTCAAAGGACATCACAAGTTAATTGGGTGTACAATGAGGTGCAAGGCAAACACTCAGAGTGTTATGCATTAACACCTGAAGTGCCAATTAGCATGGCATACTATAGCTACATGTTGCCAGACATAATGCAACTGTGGACTATGCTAACTGATACAACAGAAGTGGTTTACAGAGATACATAGGCAATTCATTCACAGGAAAGACACATAACAATAAGCAGAGTGTGAGTTTCACCTAATGCTGGATATGAACCATTGCCAAGAAGAAAAATTATGTCTACAGACTTGACCATTATCTCTACATCCCACCAAAGAAATCCTACTTCACACATGTCAAAGTCATACATTTGAAGGGGCAGTCATACTCTGGTAGCCAATGGAAGATACAGTTTTTATTCTTCAGCAAAGCAATTGCATAAAGACAGTGCCATAATTACATTTATATCCATCAGCCTAATGAATAGTCAACAGTATAAAAGGGTGAGTAAGAAGGGGTGAAGATAGACACGGATATAATGGCACATATAAAGGGGTGCTGTTATGAGTCATTATTGTACATCTTAATGATGTGTCCTCAGTATTAATCAGTCAAGCTCTGCATCAGTAAGTGAAGGCTGTGGTGGCAAAGAAGCTGTAAGACAGGCAAAAACTAATGTTGATGTGGGTAAAGTAAGGATGTTTTAATAATTTGTCCTTATGTGCATGGATGTGTTTATAAATCCTTTTTGCAACACTATTCAAAATAGGTTCATGAAAGTTTGTTAATGGATAAAAGTTGAGATGCATGTCATTAAAAATATCATAGATGTATAATTTCACACTAAGAAATAATGTAACATACATCTGGACTTGAGCCGTTGATGCTATTTCCAAAAAGCAATCTTCAGACGAGTGATTTAAGTCAACACTCCACAGAGAAAGTTGTACTTTATTAATCCAGTGGTCAAAGAACTGTTTGAGAAACTGTTGCAAAGTATTGCCTTTATTCTGCCTCCATTCTGTATTCCAACAGAGCAGCATGTTTAAAAACCTTTGCTCAAGATAGCAGGACTGCTGTGGGTGATGGCAACAACTGACTAGGTCTTGCCATAGCATATGAACAACCATTCATCATCACTTGGCATTGGTGAGCAATATCAAACGCCATACAAAGGCTGAGGACAAAAATTGAAGGCTTTCTTATTAGCCATTTCTGGCCATGTGTATTGTATGTGATTCTATTTTTGACTAGTGAAAATGGGGTTGATAGGAATGAAATTGAGGGAAGGGATAAGCAGAGGGGAGGATACAGGGGAATAATTCAGGAATTTTCATGAAGGTTGTGAGAGAGAATCATAGCTATCCATGTCTTCAAAACATAAATTAAGAAATGCAGACAAATTTTGCTGATTTTAGACTCTCATCACACCAAGGGTAGGTGACAACAAAAGAATAATGCTGTATAACAAGTATGTGAAGAAGACACATAGGTAAAGTGAAGAGCTATGCATGAGTCATTAATTTTTTGTGGGACAGGTGCCCATTTTTTATATATATTTTTTTCTTTCAAAAATAGAGGAATGTTGGGGAAAGTGCTTATGAATATGGGAGTCAGGTAGGAAAGTCAGGTGAGGAAGCAGGTGCAGCCATACAGGACAGACTACACAGATAAGGAAGGTGATGGACACAAAAGGATGCGGGACACCATGATTGGGGATAGGTAGGGAGCATCAGAGGCTCAGCCATGTCAAGCCTGAGAACAGTAAAAATTTAGTCATCTTCTTCAGAGCTGTTATCAATATCTTCTCTCTCAGTTTCCTGTGTTAGTGCTTGATGTGGCATCATCCCCTCAATGTAACAATCCACCTTTTTAACATGGCTGATTCAGGCACTGAGGGCCCTTTCCATTATACCCTCCACCAACCCTATCAGCTCTTGGCAGGTGACAAAATCACCATCTCCACTAATACTAAACCTGCAGGGTACCAGTGCACCAGCTGCCAGAGCAGAGTTTCCACCTACAGATGGAGCAGGTAGGGCAGGATCCTGAAGTGCTAGGTGTCAGTGCTGCAACCTGTGGAGGGATGGCGGGCCAATAGGTAATGGTCGGTCTACTTATCTGTGCTGCATATCAGGTTTTGCAAGCAGAAATGTATGGCAGCAGAACATTGTTTACACATATAAAATATTCCCCTACCACAAAAAAAAGGAGACAGAGGGGGTGGGGTGAGACAAAAAAAGAGATAAATAATTAGATCCATTAGATCCAGGGTATATCACGTGGCTATATAATTTCAGACAATTAACACTTAATACACCTTTGCCACATTCAAGTATGATAGGAAGATTTACTCTGTTGTAACATTAATCAATTGCATTGCTCTGATATCGTGTATGCCACTATTTAGTATAGTATTGCCATATCGCATGCAATTCTGCATATAGTACGCTTAAATTAAGACTTAATTCATACGTACCCTGTGCCTCTCTGTGGCAAGATAACCTCTCTTGGTACTCCTCATGTTGCACTGCAATGTCTGTGGCAGCTGTACAAAACAGAAGAAGACAAGAAAAGACAAGAAAGCATATCAAATAACAGTCTTGCCTGGGTACTATATTCTATATCATTTAATTCAGATATGTCAGTATACTTACACAACTGTGGGATGTCAGCAGTCCTAAACTCATCCCTCCGTCAAATAAGGAGCCCTTCTTGCACCTTTTAAGGTCAGTATAGTAGTGGTATCAATTGTCTCCACTGTGTGGGATGCCAGTTGCACTGGAGACAGCCTTGGCTACTCTGTTCCAAGCCTTAGTCTTATACTGAGACCCAGTATAGTCCCTCTGCAGCATCCTATGGTTGTTGCACTTCACGAGGAGTGCCATAAATATCCTGGACTCCTCAACACCCCACCTCTGTGCTCTAAATTTAGCATAACCATCTCCTGTACCAGCCATGCCTGCAGAAGTCAAGCAGCAAATCTAAATATGAATTTGCACCAAATTCCAGTCTCACACTTAATGGCTAGTGTGCGAACACATATAAACATGCCAATTGAATTTGCATAATAGTAAGCACAGACACACTTGCAAACAAGGTATAAGGTATTTCATCAAACAGCAACGAGTGTGAGATATGCCAGTGAGGTTTCCTATATGTCTCATATTCACACTTTTCACTGACAGCCTCAGTGGCTTGGCTTGTTATCTTTGGTGTTTTGGAGGTTAAATAGAATGACTTTGCACACAACCTTCTGGAATTACACACAGTAAAAGGTAATTGACAAGTGTGGGAGTCAAACCTGAGAAATAAATTATGCATAAATTTAAAGAAGGGTGATTATTTGTCAGTGTTACATGAGAACTTCCTTTTACCTATGTTTACTACAGACAAAATGCATTTTGCATGAATGGAGATATATTTCAGATAGACATGTATGCGTGTGACCCATTATTACTGTTTGTAAATATATGCCAGGTGGATAGACTTTCATGAGCTAAATAATAGAGTCTGGAGTATGATACTTCCATACTTTACTACACATATTGTCCTAAACATAAAATTTGGCTTTGTGCAGATACAAGATGATTTTCATTTAAGTATATCAAAGCATTAATGAGACATTATTGCAACAAACATGATTATGATAGCCAATTGTATGTAGTGTTGCCTGAATAATCAAAGTGTTGTTAGAAATTACATTCTGACACCCTACTTGAAAAAGTGTCACCTGGATTTGAATCCTGGATCATCTGTGTGATATTTTTAAAGTCAATGCACTTTCCTTGTGCCACAGAGTAAGCCAGGTTAACAGCTGGATTTTCTGTACTGTAAAGTACTGTCCAAAGTGTTGACAACCGCATATGTTCTCTAAGCCTATTTGCAATAGCGAAGTCTGCCCAAATAATAGTTTTCACTTTTTTTTTAAGCAGGTAAGCTTGATTGCATGGCACTCAACAGTGAGCAAGTGCTCAAAGAAAAAAAAAAACTGTAATAAAAAGCATATAAGGTTATGATGACAGTGATTCCTACATCTGGAGTAATAATTGCTGCAGTCCATTCACACTCTATGGATCTGAACCCAAGAAAAAGTGTGCTAAGGAGCCAAAGTCATGGCATTTACAGCATCAGCCACAGAATCAGGTCTACATCATGTGCACACCACTCACTAATTAGTAGTACTGCTCAGTGGAAACAAATCTGCATAAAAGTAGACTACAGTATTATTTCCTTCAACTGTGAGCCCTGTTTGGGGACTGCTAAGCAGTGCAGACATTACAAAGGCAAAATAATGTATGTAACAATTTATATTCTACACAACAATTTTGTCTTACTGTTATTCAGAATAATGTAGCGAAGCTCACCTATATGAATGCATAATGCAGTACTGATGGCAAGAACAGTTACATTTCTCATTTTCTACCTTGGGCAGTGGACTTTCATTCACTGCCTCAAAAATCTGCCAGCCAACAGTGTGCACCTCCAAAACACATGCAAATGAGGAACACAAAAAAAAAAAAAAAGAAAAAATAGGCAACTGTCAGTAGTAACACATATAGTGTAATAAGTATGAAAAGAGAGAATTATGAAGTTTCCTAGATCTGTGTGTGGTGCAACCTGATCACATGCTCAGGAAATATGCATTAACTTTATCAGACAGCACCCTACCTGTAATTGAACCTTCAAATCTGTGCAATAACACACACACATACACACACACACACACACAGACACACACACACACACACACACACACACACACACACTCTCTCTCTCACACACACACACACACTCTTACACAGACAGACAGACACACACACACACACACACACACACACACACACACACACACACACACTCTCATACACAGACACACACACACACACACACACACACACACACACACACACACACACACACACACACACATAACACAGATGTGTTTCTTATCCTTCTTTGCCAACAACACAGCACTAGAAAATTTTAATTTATCACTTGCTTGAATATGTATAAATCAGTGAAAGTGCTCATCTGCCTTTAATCAATACTGGATTTGACCTATCCTGTCCTACTGATACTTTGCCTCCCTAATAGCTGAGAAGATTTGGAATTATCAGCTGAGACACCAGTGACCAGCATGTGCTCATCTGTCTTTACTCAATAAAAGGACTGAACTAATTTTAACATCTCTGGGCTGCTCCTTCTTACTGCATTTGACCTGTCCTTTACTTTGCTACTAAAACTTTGTCTCCCTAATAGCCAAGAAGATGTGGAATTATCAACTAAGACAACAGTGATCACATCAGATGGATTACTTTTCAAGCACATTCACAGAGCCTGTTTATATCCAAGGACCCAAGACGTCATTGATTCCTACATACCATTTACGGTAATAGTAGGTCTTTGTTGTTTTTTATATGTTTAGAGCAATGCCACATTGACCAATACTTTACACTAATAATAATCCATGCAACTTTAATGTCAGTTTGCCAACACTGCCAGCTAATTTTCTTTGTTTTTTAAATATCTTCCCCTCCTCTCAGCTTAACTACAGAAATGCAATGTCATGGCCATTCATTTGCATCCTTGTTTCAACATGTAATATAGATAACATGATCAAAAATTCATACAGATTTTAAGCAGAGGATGGACAGTGTTCTCTTAGTATAGGGATGTCAATGTTGTTAAGACCGCTCTCATAGCTCTCAATCTGCTTAGAGCTTTATATTGTAAGTCTACTCTGCATGATACAAACACTTTAAAGAGAACAGTCAGTTCAGTATTGCTTATTGTTGCAGTCAGAGCAATCAGAAACAGTTGTAAGCCATTAGCAGCTAACAATTGTTATTGATCCTCTCTGCAGTTCTACAGCATGTGCATGCTATTGTGTAGCTACCTACACCACATTTACATCCCTGTAACAAATGAGTGTTTTAGTTTCAGGAATGCTAATCATTTCACACCTCATTTGCATCTCCACAGTGCTCAGGGGGCTGAATCTACACAATAGAAAGGTAATGGTGTAGGTATGGAAGTGGATAGAGGGGAGTCTGATTGGATACAGACAGAGCATTGTTAATAGTTACTTGGAGGAGATTGTTCTACAAATCACTGTACTATTTCATAAGTTATATTTGTTCTCTACACACATTGCTTACATTTATTTATTTTATTTGTTTATTACATTTATTAACCAGGAAAATCTGACTGAGCTAGGAACCCATTTTCAGTGGAGGTCTACGGAGAAAAGCTCCAAAAGACAGTACAATTATATTGTTTTGAATATAAACATTACAAATATTACATGGTCATATTTGGAATATATTTCAATATGCAATGGAAAAAACTTCTGTGATGTATGCAATTTTGAAATTTCATTGCTGCTGTACTGTACATATGACAGTTATAACTGCCCCCCCCCACTCTGTGACAATAATGATGAATGTGCCATGAGCTTTGTTCATTTCTCTTTGACTTAGGGTTGCATATATGTGTGATGCACAGACTGGATAGGTTCAAGACTGACAGTATGCAGGTAGTTTACCTTTTTACACATTTGTTTGTCTATTACAGATTCCACACTTACCTTGACATGCAGTTAGGAGTCATGTGGTTTGGGGCTGTTTCTGTCTAATGCTGTCTGTACACAGACATTATGTGGATAAGTAATATTTTTGGACATCGGATGCGTCTCTTTTAATATTTGTATGTGCTTAGGTTTTCATGTGTATTCCTTTGCTGGTGAGTTTGTGTGCTATCATTTGTCACTTAACTAGGGCAAGGCCATATTGTGCACACCTACATCTGCCAGCTACCTTTGCAGCTGAAGATTCCCCTGCAGATTACTTATCTGTATGTTGGGAGTTGCTAACCCTGCCTGTGGTCCAGAAATGTGAGGTGCTGACCCTTGCTGTTCTTGTTGCAGCTCCTTCCTCAAGAAGATATTGTGCAACATGGTACAAACTATGAGAATTTCTGCACAGGTCTGTGCGGTGTACTGCATGGCAACCCCCCCCCCCAATGTGTCTAGGAAGCAGAAACATGACTCCAGCATGACAATCATTTGCTGTATGATGTTTCTAGTTTGAGTGTGGGCATCATTATCCTTCTTCTGTGTGTGTGCGTGTGTGTGTGTGTGTGTGTGTGTGTGTGTGTGTGTGTGTGTGTGTGTGTGTGTGTGTGTGTGTGTGTGTGTGCATTTCTGATGGGTGTCATGAGCCATGGTTTCAGTGCATAAACCTGCATCACCCAGTAGACAGCCTTGTGGAGTATCATGCCTAGCAAATCTTGTATAAAGCAGTGATGTCTTCCACATGTGTGAGTCATGATAAGTGCCTGGGTTGTCTGCATAAACACTGAGGATAAACCCTCAGGCATTATAGCCTGGCAATTTATTGAGCAGAACCCCTTGTTGTTGATGTATGTCCTTCCTTGTTCACCAGGTGGGGCTTTCAATTCTATATGACTGCAGGCTATGGCCCCTAAGACTTCAGGGATGTGTGCTACAGTATATAATTCCTGCATTGTTCTTGTTCTCTCCTCTGGTGTGCATGCATAATAGCTGTGCTCCCTTGCATGCTGTAGCTTTGCAATCAGTTATTGGTAAAATATTCTGGAAGTTGAGGGTGTATATCACCTGTGGGTCTTTGGAATGTAACAGTTGCTAATATCCTTAATGCTACACACACATTAGTTTCCAGTGGTATATGTTCCCCTCAATTTCCCCTGGGTCTGAGGTAGTAGCTGCTAAGTTTGCAGAATTCCTGTAGTGTTTCCCTACCAACCCTCTATCACTCTATTGTGTCAACATCAGTAGTTCATTATATGTTAAACTAGGTCTGAACACCCTTCTTCTCCTTGGACAAGATCTATTTGCAGCATCAGCAGCATATATTTGAACCCATTACACATGCAAAAGAGAAGCAGCATCCATTAACATTGCTTTTTTTCTATGTGTGATGATGTCTGTTTTCTAGTATGTTGTTCATGGTAAAGTGATACACCATCTTTACACAGTTATTTTGCAACTTCCTGAATGTCTACACTATCTTGGAATGGATAATTACCATGCAATTTAGATGATTATGCTTTCATTAGTATACTTTGCTGTTTACCTTTGTTTGGTAGGTCAACAAAATGTGTAGAGCCATTTAATAGGTTCATAGGTTCATGCTAGGCTATCTGCCCTAGGGCATTTATAAGCCTAGCCAGAGTGTGTTTGGCTTTCGCCACCCATTTTAAATGAATTTTGCTATGCCCTTTTTGGAGTTTTGTATACAGTGCCTCTGTCTAACAGTGACACAGAAGTGATACCCGGGGTAAACCTATGATCTCCCATCCACTCATCAAGATTCCTCTTGAAGAGAGTCAATGAGGGACTCTGCCTAACCTGGACTGGGATTTTATTCCAGAGTGAAGGGAGCCTCTGGGTTATGAATATGTCCCTCCAGCATGTCCTATTTATTTCAGTGCTGAGGTTCAAGTCTCACGAGCGCGTAGCTTGATGGGATTTGGATTTTCTGAGGTGAAGCATGTCCATTAATTCTGGGTTGGACATGGCTTTATACATCAGGCACAGATCGCCTCTGAGCAGGTGGTATGCCACTGAGTAGAGCTGGAGTTTCTTTAACCGGGCAGCATATGGCATCTGTTTGAGCCCTTTGATCCTCTTGGTGAGGTACTTTTGGGGTCTTTCCAGTTGCTGCAGGTGTCTGGTAAGGTACATCCCAAAAGGGGCATTGTACTCAATTATGGGCCTGATGAGGGATGAGTAAAGAGGCACGATGATCTCCCCTGATCTAGATGTGAATCCCTTCATGATTAGGTGGGCTATATAAAATGTTTTTCTAACCACTTTGGCCACATGGTTTTCAAATGAGAGAATGCTATCAGCTTGGGTCCCCAGGTCCCTAATTACTTCTTCCGTACTTAATGAATTACCACCTATGTGGTAATTTGTGAGCACTTTGTTTTTGCCAAAGGGGATGGCTATACACTTTTTGGCGTTTAGTTTGAGGCCATGGCTCTGGCACCAGTGGTCTGCTTCTATGAGGCCCTTTTGTAGGATGCTTGTGTCAGCTGGAGAGTCGATTATGGCGCCTAGTTTGCAGTCATCTGCGAACTTGGTCAGCCACAGTCCATCCGTGTTGGCCTGTACCTCCGAGAAATATATAACGAACAAGAGAGGTCCCAGGACTGAGCCTTGTGGGACGCCACTTGTAACTGGTTTGGAGTCTGACATGGCTCCAGCAATTCTAACCATGTGGGTTCTGTCCTTGAGACAGTTTGCAACCTATCTAGTGACATCGGAGTTTATATTTAAGCTGGTGAGCTTATGTATAATGCCCGAGTGGCGTATTGTATCGAAGGCTTTTGCGAGGTCCAGGTAGGCAGTGTGGACTACCTTCCCCTCGTCAATGTCCTTGGTGACTGTTTCAAAGAAATCGACTAGGTTTAAGAGGCAGGATCTGCCCTTAACAAAGCTGAACTGGGTAGGATCCAGTGTCTCTAGGTCCCCAATATATTTATTTATGAGGTCCATGATAATCCTTTCCATAGCTTTGCAGACCAAGCTAGTCAGGCTTATGGGGCGATAGTTTCCAGGATCCGTTGAGGCACCACCTTTGTGGAGAGGGACCACTGTTGCTGTATGCCACTCTTTGGGTATATATCCTGTAGTAAGGCTGAGATTGAACAGTAGTTTTACGTTTGGGTTTAGCTCTTCTTGGAGTTCATGTAGGACGCAGCCCGGGACACCATCTGTTCCCATTGATGCTGTGTTTTTTGCTTTGGAGAGGGCAGCTCTTACCTGAGCATCTGAGATGTCAGTGGGGCAGCACTCTGCTGGGATAGATATTTGCCCTTTTGATGGGGAGGGGGGGGGAGTTTGTGCTGAACCTGTCAGCTAGGATGTTGGCAATGTCTGTGGGTTCGGTGTATTTTTTGTCATTTTGGACTAATTCTGAGCATATCTGGGAATTCCCAACCAGGTTCCTAACATAACTAAAGAAAGCCTTGTGATTATCCTTAGTGTCCTGTGCAATTTTTCTCTCGAAGCTGGCCTTAGACGATTTTATGAGTGCCCATAGTTTTTTGCTAATACTGATCAGAGATGCCTTCCCTTTTTGGGATTTTGCTCTATCATGTAGTAGCTTCCTCCTTCTATTGTATAGTTTGTTTATGGCTGGGGTCCACCAGACAGGACGCCTGCCATTGGAGGATTGGGTCTTGGTTTTATTTGGGATTGCATGATCCATGCATTCCTGAAGGTGTTCATAGAATGCGTTTATAAAGGATTCTGCAGACTGGGCCATATTTTCCACAGGCCCGGGGGCTTTGAAAGATTCCACCTCGGTTTTGAGGAGTGTGAAATTTGCTTTAGAGAAGTTTTTCACTGTGGTTTTCTGGGCAGGGGGTGGGGTTGGGATGTGAATATCCAGTGAGATTAGTTTATGGTCTGATCTTACCCGTCTGGTCTGGAGCATAGAGCCCCCATGTTGGTGATGATCAGGTCTAGTATGTTTTCCCCTCTTGTGGGAGTGGTAACAAGTTGTTCCATAGCATTTGAGTTTATAAATTCTAGGAACCTTTGGGCTAGGGTGTTGGAGCTAGAGTAATGCTCCCAGTCTATGTTTGGGTAGTTGAAGTCACCCAATATAATGGTGTTTGGAGAAACCTTCATATTTTCCAGTGTTCTCAGGAAGGCCGAGTGGGGTTCCTGGGTTTGGGAGGGTGGTCTGTAGCAGGCTATAAACTGGAAGGCAGTTTTACCCACTGTTATTTGCACATGGATAGTCTCTGGTGCTTCGTGCTGTGCCACCAACCTGGAGGTTTGGGTATCTTTGACGAATATTGATACTCCCCCTCCTTTTGTGGTTTGGTCCAAGTATTGGGGCCGAAAAGCATGGTATGAGGTATAACCTGGTAGTGCTGGGGTGCTCTCGGGAGCCTTGAACCAGGTTTCTGTTACTGCACAGATATCGATGTTCTCTATGCTAAGGAGAGTTTTGAGTGCATGCATCTTGAGGTTTAGACTTCTAGCATTGAGTAGCATTACTCTTAGTTTCTTATCCCTTGTGATACCTATGGAGGTGGGTTTGTCTTTTGGGCCTTGCCTAAAAAAGGCACTATGGGGGTGGCAAGAGCCTTTGCCAATATCCAAAAGCCCAGGGGTGACAGGTGCAAGCTGTCCCTAGCGAAGCATTGTGGCTTGTTGAGCATGTCATCCCAGGCTGACAGGCATTGGATCCCCTTTGAATGACACCAATACTTAAGCCAATTGTTGAAATTGATCATCTTGTCTTCATATTGTGGCATCATTCTTGGTGAGGGTAAGATGCTACTCAAGGTCAGGGTCATACCGGCCTGGGCTACATGCTCAGAGAGCTCCTCTATGTCTCTTTTCATGTAGTCCAGAGAGGTACGTCTCAGGTCATTCACACCAGCATGGACAATGACTGAGTCATATTTGTACTTGCCTTGGAGTGACCTGAGTGCTTGTCTTATGTGGCGGATCCTAGCACCCGACAGGCAGCTCACCGTGACCTTCTCCTTGTTCAGCCCTGGTGAGCGGGATGTCAGTGTGCTTGACGATAGAGTCACCTATTACAAGTGTATCAGGTGTGTTGCTTAGCCTTAAGGGCTGTGACTGTTTGGCACACTGGCTTTGTGAGCTATGTGTTGCACGTCTTTTGTTTTGGGGTAGCAGTTGCTTGGGTGTCTGCTTTGGAGGTCTCTGCTGCTTAGGCAGATTTTTATTTAGAGCCTCCGAGTATGTTTTTGTGTGTTTATGTCTTGGGTTTGCTGTCGTGGTAGGTCTATGTGAGACTGGAATTGTAGTGAGTGTAGTTTCCTTCTCCTCCTGACTGGTTACGCCAGTACTGAGTTGAGAGAGCTTAGCCTCCAGTTTGGCTATATGGTTGCATCTCTCATATGTGTTGGAATTTGTTGGGAGGAGGAGAGGGTTGTCTGTGTACATGAGGCAGTTGTAACATTGCCTCAAGATTCCCAGATTCACCAGCTGGACCAGAGAGGAGATTGACAACTGCCCTTTGGACATGCTAGAATAGTATTGGGAATTCCTTTATAATTGAAAAAAGGGCCAATGGGGAACAAGGTACTCAAGGGGAGTTTGTGAGGGTGTAGTGCTTTAAATTTTTTAGTGCTGACTTATATAATAGCTTTAGTGAGCAAGTGCCAGGCTTTAGAGTAGGAATAGGGTGTTTATTATGAGAACTAGATCAGTTCTAAGGGAAAAAGTGAAGAGCAGACTTTGCGGAGCCGAGAATGGTTTAAACACAATTAAGCGGAATTGCCCGAAAATCACGCAAAGCTGCGCCAAAGCGGGTTTTATACAGGGGGACTTGAAAGAGCTAGAAATTGGCCCAAAATGGCCAATAGACTACCAGATTCTTGTGCTGGGAACACTCCTCCAGGGATAGATAGGCTCCTCTAAGCTCCCCACTGCCACTAGTGAACAAAGAAGCCTCCCTTTATTCAAGAAAGGGAATGGGCAACACAGGAACTTTCCAAAAGTCCAGAATACAGCAAAGCCTGTATTTGGACTACTCTAATGAATACAAAATGGCACCCTATCATGTGCACATGCTAAGTTGTTCATGAATCCTGCCCATAATCTTGCATTTTTTTCTAAAGGAACTTTTTACAATAATGGCATGTCATTCTGTAATAAATATAATTACATTTCTGATCTAGAAACATAAGTCCTATAAGAAGAGATATAGAAAAGGCAAAATGTCCCATCAAAGATTAGAGAAAAATTACTACTTTTGCTCTTTCTGAGGTCTCAAAAACACTTAATTTATGATGTTACTCTTACAAATTCAGTTCTTAAGAGTCACTGGAAAAGCCCCCTATCATCTTTAGGACTGACAAATGTTCCATCTACCAGTAATACTGTTACCACAAGTACTAAATCTTCCACACCATTTCTCATATTTTATAAGCATGCTATGTGAATTTGACTTCTGGGTGCAATCCAGCTAGAGCCATATCATGGTGAAATAAAGCCCTGGGTAGAGTAATGGGCCAGTCCTCCTACAACCATACCACCATCCTTTTAATTTCCATTTGTCCCCAATTACCATTGCAGTTCCTGACATTGATCAGTATATGAACAGCAATACTCAGGTATTAAACACAGGTGGCTGATATATTAGCCTACAGGCAGACAATCTGGATTATTGTATACTTTACCATTAAGATTAGCATGGTAAGTGTAAGCTGTCTGTGGGCTACATTCATTTTCTGGAAGATTTCCTCAAATTTATCTATTTATCATAAATTAGTTTAAGTACAGAAGAATAATGGGGATGCTTAAACATTTTTAGATCACTGGCAGTACACAATACCATAAAGATAGAAATACAGCCATGTGAGAAGACCAGGTTTTCAGTAAATTATGCTGTTTCACATTTGGAATGAATCCAACTTGACAGTTAATTTCCTGTCCATAATATTTGTCCTAGCAACTCTTATTCTTTTTTCCTAGTAAACTAATCAAGACAGTAATGATCTGGCCCCTTAATTATGTACACAATTTGTAATATGCCTATTTGCATAATAAGTTGATGTTCTGTCCCCCTCCAAACTGATGTACTGTAGTGTACTGCAACTGACTCATTTACCAAAACAAAACACAAAGTGGACCAAACACTTTCAGTGTAAAAAAAAATGGCAGTGAACAATATAAAAAGGTCTTCACTATTGGATGGTCAAAAATATATAATTGGTTGCCAAATATCACCGCAAGCAACGGAAAATGCATCTGTTTACTGAAATACTTCCATCAGTTTGTATGGCACTTAAATATAATAGCAACATTTTGGAATTTAGCTATCAGTGAATGTTATGGTATTATAGACAAAGTATTCAGTATCCATAGGTCTAGAGAGAGGTATATAGTCAGCCAGAGTGTTTTACCTCTTCTAGCCTTCAGATCTTTCCGTGGGGGGTAAAAGTACTGAAGTGGAAATGGTTTACCACATTGTGTCTTTGCAGATCACTTCAGATTCCAAAAAGAAATAAAAAATACAAAAGAAAAAAATTATGTGAAAGGAAGACTTTGCTAAACTCCAGAAGTCTCAGAAATAAAATTGGTGACTTATATGTTTTCACTGCTTGGAAGATGTTGATATCTGTACCATTATTGCAACATGGTACTTTGAGCCAAAACAATATCTCAAATTCTTGGGAATACTCCTTTCATTGTTTCAAATGCAACAGAATAAGTGGTGGTATTCCAGCATTTGTACACGTACACCTAAAATCAAAAGCCAAGGAAATATCCTGAGTGTAGAAATTGCTTAATTAATAATTAATATTAATGATATTGAATATAGTGTTATAAAAATATAGCATACACAATCCGTCCACATTACAACCATGAGAATTTTCTCACTTTACTTCAAGATACAATAATCAATGAAAATACATTCTTTATGGGGTAATTCTAACTACTCAGAAAATGTCTAGCTAAACTTCTCAACATCAGATAAATATAGTTGAATATTAACTGAGTATGTGAAACAAGACAATTTGTAATAACAATGTCTAATCCAACTAGGGATAGAGATATCTTAAATATGATACTGACAAAACCTAGGATCTATCCATTCCCACCCATAGAGATATACCCTCTGTAATTAAGACAAATCGTGATATCAGCTTCTTTAACCTTACAGTAAAAGTTAAGTCAGTCATAAATAAACCATCCTTCCTTGGCACTGACAGTGGAAACTATGATGCAATTAATGTCACACATGAAAACAGAATGATATGCAACCCTCAATGTACCAAGTTAGCCTGTTCAAACTATTACCAATGATTATATATATATATTTTAACATCTACATTAATGAGCACAATAACAGTAAGAAACAAATGTACAAGGAACAGTAACAAAACCTATTTTGTGAAATCACAAAATTAATAAGATACGCAAATGAAGAAGCATATAGTATGAAAATTTCATAAAGTATCTAGTTAAAAAGAAGAAGCATATAGTATGAACATTTCATAAAGTACCTAGTTAAAAATATAGATTAAATAAAGTTCAAAATCTACTTTGCTTTCTTTGTAAATCTTCCATATCTAACTATGAATTGAAGTTGGTCTCAAAAGCTGAACATAATAATTCAACATTCTTTAATTACACCAAAAAACTGAAATTTAAACAATTGTAAATGCAACATTGTTGTCTTAGGTGATGGCTTCAAGCCAACATTTACATGCAACTTCGATCCTATTTATTTAAAAAATTTGAACAGATGTAGGAATATTAGTTCTTGGATTATTAAGTACTGATAGAAAAATGAGGATTGTTATATAGCTAAGCATGAATGTTTGTAAGAGCTCATTGGAGACTTACTGTCAGAAATTTCATAGAGTCTGTATACAGCTTGGGTCTATATCAGAATTTCAAAGAAGTACAACGCTGAACGTTAAAACATCGCCCACACAACATCGAATGATGAAAATAGCAAAGCCCCGGAACATCAAAATCTTACCTAGGGCAAGATTTTGGTGGGCCGTTCCGTGGCTTCGCTATTTCCTTCACTGTGGTGCAAGAGTTAAGGACTTTAGGGTTAGGGTGCAGGTTAAAGTAAGTGGATAGTTAGTAATGTATGTATGGTGTAGTGTAGGGTTGGGTTTTGTTAAATGTATGTGTGTGTATTTATTGCTTTGTTTGTGTATAGTTTCGTAGGGTATGTGTGCGATAGTTACAGACTTTAGGGTTAGGGTGTGGGTTAAGGTAAGTGGATAGTCAGTAATGTATGTGTGGTTTAGTGTGGGGTTGGGTTTTGTTAACTGTATGTGTGTGGTTTATTTATCTTGGTGTGCTTGTTTTGTGTGTATGTTTCTCATAACAGCAAATTTTTTCCCTGGGAAAAAAATTCGCTATTCTGAGCGTTCAATGTTTTCAATATTCGAAATTTCAAGTTCGAACATATGCTGTTCGACATTTTGGAATTTCAAATATATGATATAGACCCTACAGTTTGAAGCAATACAGTATAACAGACACAAAGTAGAATTAAAAAAATGTTAGAAAAACAGTGCAAAACATCTTAATGAAGAATAAGGGATATAATGGTACAGATTAAAGCTGTGAAGATCCACATTAAGGAAATACAACTACAGAAGTTCCCAAAAATATAAGACTTTCATTTGGGACAAAAATGTCATATCACCTAAGGTACTAGTTAGAATATGTAAGGAGAGAGCAAATGATTTGACAGTTATAGGCCTAAAGTATATAGACAGGAGCATTACAACTTGTAGGAAAAAGATTAGTATCTTCTTTTGCAGGGTGTATGGGCATATACATTTAGCTTTTCAAACTGTTTCATATCTGGTCTGTTCTAAATTTCTATTAATCACTGCCAAAAAAAAAAAAACTCTCCAGAAGTTAGACAATGATTGTATGTCAGTTCAGTGGTAGAGATCAGGGCAGCAATTCAGGATCTTAAAGCTGAGAAGGCACTTGGACTAGATGTCTGACCCCTAATTTTGCTAATGCATATGGTGATATTTTGGCAAAAACATTGTGGATTTTTTTTTTATGAATGTAGAGACAGTGATACATTTCCCTATGGAAGCCATTAAGGCTAAGGTCATCTTTCTCCTGAAAGCTGGTAAAGATAGCCCACTGCCCATTATCGGAAATAATGATGATACATGCAAAGATCTTAGTTAGAAAACTTGATAACATTTCACCAAATTACATTTTAGAGAACCATCAGGGTTTTATTAAGGGTAGAATGGGGAGGGAGATTTAATAAGACTGCAGCTAAATATTCAAAGGATGGAGCAATGTCGGAATAATCAGGGGCTTTGTTGGCCGATTTTCAACAGGTGTTCAATAATATTGAATAGAAATTTCTGTTCAATAATATTGAATAGAAATTTCTGTGGGTCATGTATATTTAATAAAGCATGTAAACAAAATAAAAACACCTAATGAGCAGATGGTTGATGTTCCTGAACAACTCCTGGCAAGATTAAATGTCTTATTCATCCACACAGAGCATTTTAAACTATTCTATCCGTTACCTTATCCAAGATCACGATACTGATATAGTATATCCTCAGCCTGTATCTCTATCATCCATCCTTTCTCCCTAAACTACTAACTTTCTGTGCTGCAACCTCTATTTCCCTGATGCTGCATGTCAAATGTGCTCACTTGCTTTGCTTCTTCTGCCCACTGATGTATGACTATCACTTCCACAAACATGTACCTCAAGCACTTTTTCTCTCAAACCTCACTTTTTAAAAGCTTGCAAATTACTTTTTCTTTTCTTTCTTTTCACTTTTTTGGTTTGAACCATTCTTGTACTCATATACTACATTTTACTCATGGCATACAATATTTTTTTATCTATTGATATTTTTTTTGTAAATCTCATCTCATCCTTTTCTGCATGTTCCATTTGTATTCATTCTGTTAAATTACATGAAGTCATTGTAATTTTTATCTGTTTTTTGTACCTTTGGCATGTATATTTATATTTGGAGCTTTTATTACTCAGGCCTCCACTGAAAGGGCAACGTATGCTGACAAAGATAATCCTAATAAACAAATGTTAATAAATAAATAAATGTTGACATTCTTCTTCATAGCAGAACGTTTGAAAAATTAAACCTCATTAATTGCTAATGTGTAAATAATTTAATGGGTAAAACACTTGGTAAAAAAATAAGATAAAATAATTTGAAGGTGGCTGGTTACCTGTCTCTCCCAACAAGGTTTTCCCATTCTTGTCCCACAGAGTTGTGCTCCGGGAACACTGCTTGCTCTAATATTCCTCACAGATTTAGAAGCAGGAACTGCTAAATGCAAAATCAAATATGATGATGACTGCAAATTGTGTAGAATAAGTACTTCAATTAAAGGTGATACAGATGTTGTCTAAGATGGTCTAAAAACTGAAGGTAATATGCTTGCTTTTAATGCAGTAAATATAGCATCAAGAGATTTGAAAAAAAAATAAATATATTATGATTACAAAGTAAATTGTCAAATTTTACAAAATGACACCATCATTAGCAATCTGAAGAAATAGTGGACAACATTTTATACTTTGATCAGTGTGTGACTACCAAAGTCAGTAAAGCTTTTTATGCAGCCTGTCCGATTCTTCAGGCATGCCTAGTCATTCCAGACAGATCACTGTACCACTTCATACATAGATGATCTGACTCATTATTGAATACACTGGTGGAGTTTTGTAGTCTTTTAACAAAAGCAGCTGAAGAAACTTATAACAATTCCTTAATAAAAAGATAACATGACTAGAAAACTTGAGTGATTTGAAAGGTTGTATATTCTGTTTCCTATACTATACTAACAGGTCACTTTTGCTTGGTGGGTAAGGCAAAGTTTGATCATGTTCTTTTTCAAAGTTTAAGCCTGGAACACACTGCTATGACAGGTACCATCAAATTTAGGAACCTAATAAAAATAAATGCCAATAACTGAAAAAAGAAATAAACAATGATAAACTTTACATGATGACGTACTAAATCATGGAAGATATTTTGCCTTACAATCAAAGTCAGTTGTTACTTTCTTTCAAAAATAATCATGATAAATATATAGGAAGTACAAAACAGTAATAAGAGGTTATTAAAGTCAAGTTATTTAAATATCATAAGTTGAACCAGTGAAGAAGAAAACCACCAAATAATGAACAAACACAACACAAGCATGCAGTGTACACTTGTCTGAACTACAGTCAGCATATGTTGGGTAGCATTATATGGAATACAAGTCCTGCCCCCTCAAGCTAGAGGCAAAAAATGCAGAAATGAACAGCATAACACAAGACACACAAGAGAGTAACTTGGTTGTACAACAGTACTTATTGTTTATCTTCTTGAACCTGATGTAAACAGGAAGGACCCCTCCGTCCTACTTCTTCAGTATCATTTGTGCCAATGAAGGCATTTTAGACATTAAGTAATTTAGGCAGCTTCAGTCTAGAATGGTCCTGAGGGTCCTGGAGAGATTCTACACTATAAAGTACCTGAAGTAGTATGCTAGCCTTCTGTAGTCTGGTGGAACCTCCTGGGTGGCTGCTTTACAAGATAAATAACCTCCGATTCTGCTGCATTTAACTCGTAGGTTAGGATAGCTAATAAGTGCAGAAAGGCAGAACTGTGGTAAACACAAAAGCAATTCTGTAACCCCAAATAAAGATAGTCCTCACCCAGCAGTTAGCCATGATGTTCAGACAGTCACACTATTCAGTGGAGAGAGAGAGTACCCCCCCCAACTACTTGAAGAGGGAAAACAGCTGGCAAAGTCCTCAGACCAGAAGTCATTCCTCTGGAGGAGGACCACAGTTGTCAAGTGACAACTGACAACCCTGGCTTCAGACACACCAACATCCATGGAAGGGGTTGAAAGAATTGGACCCCTTACTAGAGACGTAGTTGTTTCATTTACATAAAAAACAAAGTCATTGCTCAATTTTTGGGGTTGTGGAGAAAGAACATTTCAGAGATGAGAATTTGACACAAGCCACTTTCAAGTTCTTCCCGTCTTTCTGTTTTTTTTTTCCAGATAAGCTAGTACTACTGAGCCAAAGGGTTCAGGACCATAGTCTGACCCTGTGGTGTAGAGGTTTAAAGCCCTTACTATGCCCCTGGTAACTCTTGTTTGAATAGGGACTGTGGTGCTGAGGGGATCAGACAAGGGGAGGGATTGGAGTGAGTGTCCAGCGCTGGCTCACGCATACTAGGGGAGGGGAGGAAGGCTACCTAGACTCACTGCAATAGCAACCTTAAAAGCCTGGCAAGCTCCACTCTGCAAACAGAATAAGAGGTTGTAAGTGTGAGGAAGCATGCAGGCACCTCCTGCAGGTAAACGATTAGGGCACATTCCCTGGATGCAGTGTAGTGCTACATCAGTATCTTTGTATTTTCTTCAGTGACCCTAGACATTCGTCAGGTTGAGCCTTAGAGAATCTCAGGTGGGTTGACCCAATTAAAGATGAGAGGAGCTGATAGCAGCTGATTCTCAGCTGTAGGAGGGGAGCAATAAAAAAAAATAAAAATAATAATAAGAATAAAAAATAAAGAATTCAGGACCATGGAAGGCATGTTTATAGAAGTCATATTCAAGTGTTTGGCAAAATCCATCTAGCTGTTGCACTGCAATGCCCTCAGCTGCCACCCTGTCTAAATCTACTGCCCAATTACGGGTTATGTAAATTACAATGTTGGTCATACAAGAAAGCAAATCTGGCAATGAGAGGAGCTTTTGCTTTTCCTATCCACCTGGCACTTGGCTCAAAGTAGAAGTCATGATATCAGCAAGATCCTGAATTAACTCCACCACATGGCCCAAGCATAAGAATCCCCTCAGAGCAAATAATGAGGATGCATAAACAGACTTCCCAATGGTGTCAACTGCTTAATACTCCTAATCAGACACAAGCTACAGGAATGCAATGGGTAAGGGTAATTTTAGATTAACTGTACAGATTAGTGTATCTTTCCTTGGAGTCACAGAACAAAAGGCAAAGTCCATGGGTTGATGCTATACTCAGGAAGTCTTTTTCAGAAAACAGAAAATGGATAACACAGCCTTGAGAGCTACCCCAACGGTACTCACTACTAGAGGAACTACTCACATAAACCTCTTGATGGGCCTGAAGGCTTTCTGGAAAGTCTATCTTGGAGAAGACATAGGTTCTGTAGGCCACCCCCTCTCCATAAAACTTGAATTTTACAGGGGTGCTGAAAAGTCTGTCTCCTTCTAGTTTTTGTCCAAGTTGCATATGATAGATCTAGCAGGGGCATCAAGACTTACTCTTGGAACCCTACTAGGCAGGGAGAGACACAGAAGAGGTTGGTCTTAGGGCATAGCCAAATCTGAGAGAATCTGAGCATGAAGTGAAGACCATACAATCAAACTAAAAGCTGCAGGATAAAGGCAGGATTCAAACTCAGTACCAGAGCAGCACACCCCAGCATGAATTTGGCAGGAAGTAAAAAAAAAACATATCAGCAAACAAAGACCACTGACCACAACCAAAGAAGGTCCAGGTCCAGCTGATGGTGAAATATTTGACCCTAATACAATTGGTCTCAGAGCTAATGTCAGCATTCCAACAGACTGAATAATGCTTCACATCATGGGGAATAGTTGGCAATCTAGAGTCAAATCAAGGGACCTCATCTAAGTCAACATTATGTCTACTGATGCTGGTATAAGGGAGGCTATTGTTACAAAGATGGATGCTGAAGTGGAAGAGTCAACTATACTGATGATGAAAGGGGCAGGTTAAGGTCCAGTTTGAGGCAATGGAGAAATAAGAGACCCAGACAACTTCAGCTGCACAAGTACCATAGGCTGAACCAACTTCCCTTAGCCCTGAATAAAAACTAATGACATGGAGGCATGACTAAATGCCAGTCATCTCAGCAGCATTGAGTTTGACATAGCACAAATGTCTTTGACATGGGTTCAACAGAAGTGAAAGCTAGACATGGTAAGGAAGCTGGCCATTCTATCTACTCATAGGTTCATAGGTTCATACTAGGCTATCTGCCCTAGGGCATTTATAAGCCTAGCCAGAGTGTGTTTGGCTTTTGCCACCCATTTTAAATTAATTTTGCTATGCCCTTTTTCGAGGTTAGTATACTGTGCCTCTGTCTAACAGTGACACAGAAGTGATACCCGGGGTAAACCTATGATCTCCCATCCACTCATCAAGATTCCTCTTGAAGAGAGTCAATGAGGGACTCTGCCTAACCTGGACTGGGATTTTATTACAGAGTGAAGGGAGCCTCTGGGTTATGAATCTGTCCCTCCAGCATGTCCTTATTTATTTCAGTGCTGAGATTCAAGTCTCTCGAGCACATAGCTCGATGGGATTTGGATTTTCTGAGGTGCAGCATGTCCATTAATTCCGGGTTGGACATGGCTTTATACATCAGGCACAGATCACATCTGAGCAGGTGGTATGCCACTGAGTAGAGCTGGAGTTTCTTTAACCGGGCAGCATATGGCATCTGTTTGAGCCCTTTGATCCTCTTGGTGAGGTACTTTTGGGGTCTTTCCAGTTGCTGCAGGTGTCTGGTAAGGTACATCCCAAAAGGGGCATTGTACTCAATTATGGGCCTGATGAGGGATGAGTAAAGAGGCACGATGACCTCCCCTGATCTAGATGTAAATCCCTTCATGATTAGGTGGGCTATATAAAATGTTTTTCTAACCACTTTGGCCACATGGTTGTCAAATGAGAGATTGCTATCAACTTGGGTCCCCAGATCCCTAATTACTTCTTCTGTACTTAATGGATTACCACCTATGTGGTAATTTGCGGGCATTTTGTTTTTGCCAAAGGGGATGACTATACACGTTTTGGCATTTAGCTTGAGGCCATGGCTCTGGCACCAGTTGTCTGTTTCTATGAGGCCCTTTTGGAGGATGCTTGTATCAGCTGGAGAGTTGATTATGGCACCCAGTTTGCAGTCATCTGCGAACTTGGTCAGCCACAGTCCTTCCGTGTTGGCCTGTACCTCCGAGAAATATATACCGAACAAGAGAGGTCCTAGGACTGAGCCTTGTGGGACGCCACATGTAACTGGTTTGGAGTCTGACTTGGCTCCAGCAGTTCTAACCATGTGGGTTCTGTCCTTGAGCCAGTTTGCAACCCATCTAGTGACATAAGGGTTTATATTTAAGCTGGTGAGCTTATCTATAATGCCCCAAGTGGGGTATTGTATCAAAGGCTTTTGCAAGGTCCAGGTAGGCTGTGTGGACCACCTTCACCTCGTCAATGGCCTTGGTGACTGTTTCAAAGAAATTGACCAGGATAGAGAGGCAGGATCTGCACTTAACAAAGCTGAACTGGGTAGGATCCAGTGTCTGTAGGTCCCCAATATCTTTATTTATGAGGTCCATGATGATCCTTTCCATAGCTTTGCAGACCAAGCTAGTCAGGCTTATGGGGCGATAGTTTCCAGGATCCGTTGAGGCACCACCTTTGTGGAGAGGGACCACTGTTGCTGTACGCCACTCTTTGGGTACATATCCTGTAGTAAGGCTGAGATTGAACAGTAGTTTTATGTTTGGGATTAGCTCTTCTTGGAGTTCATTTAGGACGCAGCCCGGGACACCGTCTGGTCCCATTGATGCTGTGTTTTTTGCTTTGGAGAGGGCAGCTCTTACCTGAGCATCTGAGATGTCAGGGGGGCAGCACTCTGCTGGGATAGATATTTGCCCTTTTGGTGGGGAGGGGGGGAGAAGTTTGCACTGAACCTGTCAGCTAGGATGTTGGCAATGTCTGTGGGCTCAGTGTATTTTTTGTCATTTTGGACTAATTCTGAGCATATCCAGGAATTCCCACCCAAGTTCCTAACACAACTAAAGAAAGCCTTGTGATTATCTTTAGTGTCCTGTGCAATTTTTCTCTCGAAGCTAGCCTTAGACGATTTTATGAATGCCCGTAGTTTTTTACCAATACTGATCAGAGATGCCTTCCCCTTTTGGGATTTTGCTCTATCATGTAGTAGCTTCCTCCTTCTATTGTATAGATTGTTTATGGCTGGGGTCCACCAGACAGGACGTCTGCCTTTGGAGGATTGGTTCTTGGTTTTATTTGGGATTGCATGATTCATACATTCCTGAAGGTGTTCATAGAATGTGTTTATAAAGGATTCTGCAGTCTGGGCCGTATTTTCCACAGGCCCGGGGGCTTTGAAGGATTCCACCTCGGTTTTGAGGAGTGCGAAATTTGCATTAGAGAAGTTTTTCACTGTGGTTTTCTGGGCAGGGGGTGGGGTCGGGATGTGAATATCCAGTGAGATTAGTTTATGGTCTGATCTTACCAGTGAGGGATACACTTCTGGTCTGGAGCATAAAGTCCCCATGTTTGTGATGATCAGGTCCAGTATGTTTTCCCCTCTTGTGGGAAGGGTAACAGGTTGTTCCATAGCATTTGAGTTTATAAATTCTAGGAACCTTTGGGATAGGGTGTTGGAGCTAGAGTAATGCTCCCAGTCTCTGTTTGGGTAGTTCAAGTCACCCAATATAATGGTGTTTGGAGAGACCTTCATATTTTCCAGTGTTCTCAGGAAGGCCGAGTGGGGTTCCTGGGTTTGTCACGGTGGTCTGTAGCAGGCTATAAACTGGAAGGCAGTTTTACCCACTGTCAGTTTTAAGGGTAGGAGAAAGGTGGACTGGACTGTCTACTAATTGAACAAAAATCTACTTAACAGGCAGATCTATGACTTATTCAGCCAGCTCAAAAAATGGAAGGAGACACAGGTGCTTCAAGTAGCTTAGGTTTGCCAACCACAACCATGGACAAGAGGAACAGATTCAGCACTCATGCATATGGATGTTAAAGGCTGCATGTTGACCTCTGACATACAAGTGGGGGGAATAGATTCAGGCCACAAATTCCTTTAGGTCATTGCCTTGACATAACTCAGGACTGATTAAGAATCAAGCCAACAATGAGGATAATGATGGATCAGCCTGAGCTTGTTGATATAGATGAAACTTCAGCCTCTCACACCAATGTCAGTAGGCTGTTTGTGTTATTCCACACAGAAAAAACACCTAATGTGACTGTCCTGAGGGGAAATATTTTCACTGTAAGACACTTGTAAAGTGCATGTCTTGTAGCTGAATATGTGAAAACCTTGACTACTGCCTCACAAAAAGCTCAGAACACAAACTTCAACTACCAAAGAATGCTGAAGAAAGTTCCTCAGGCAAAAGTGGTAGTGCCGTCAGAGAAGCTCATAGTACACAAACACAGAAAGTGCTGTTGAAAAAATGGCAGTAAGAGTTCTCTCAGAACAAAGAAGGAAAACAGGATTACAGAAAAATAGGAGAATTAAACCTTTTTTTGAAAGGAAAAACAAATCTCCAAAGGGTAGAGAAGTGAAACAAAAATAGCCTTGCTAATAAGTAAAGATATAATTTATGACTTTAATGGATTGAGAAATCATTACCTTTAGCAAACATCCCTCAGGTATGCTGAAGGAGCCTGGGCCATCTGATGATTGATACTAAGGTAGGTATGGCGGGTCTATATTATAAACATCAACGCTTACCTTATCGAATCCCAAAACGTCGACTCGTCCACATCGAACTGCAAAAACACCGAACGCCCTAAACCGCGAAATTCAAAACATCGAAATATCATACTTGTCCCACCCCACCACCCACTACATACTACCTACACAAACAAACTAAATAAACCGCATACATACACTAACCAAATCCCTACATCTAACCCTAAACTAAACCCTACATCTAACCCTACACTAAATCGTACATATACCACCAAGTACATGTACCACCAAGTATGCACTTAACTTAACCCGCACCATAACCTTAAGGTCTGTAACTATCGCACACTTACCCTAAAAAGCTAAACCCAAACTACACTAAATCTAACATACATTACCATCTATGCACTTACCTTAACCCGCACCCTAACCATAAGGTCCGTAACTATCACACACTAGCTATACTGCAAAAGGCCAACCATGATGACTCGATGTTTCCGGGTTCGCTCTTCTGGACATTCGATGTTTTCGTGTTTGATATGGACGGGTCGATGTTTAGGGATTCGATAAGGTAAGCATTTGACTTACTAATAGGGATCTGGTATGGCAATGAGTATTTGGAGAATGGAGATGTCCATTTCATTATGAGATGGGGAACTGAGCAGCATCTTGGTAAAGTTTGGACCACCAGGGGGCCATAATGTCTGCACCCATATTCTTCTGAGGACTGACCCAGTCTTATCAGATTATTCAGTTACTGGTCCAACAAAAGCCTTATTTAATTTGATCTCTTGAAGAAATGGATTTAAAAAATAGTAACTTGTTTACTTTGTTTTGTAATGGTAATGGCATCAGACATACACATTATATAGGTCTGAATTATTAAATTCAAGTCTGTTAACTTCCTTATCAAAAGAAAGTTGGAAGTTTTGAATCTTGTTATTCATAGTCCAACACCCACACTATATGCACATCCATTGTTCAAACATTGCTGCGACTTTGATGTCTACTTTGCAATCCTTGAACTTGTCCCCAGTGATCCCTTCAGTAGTTTTACAGTGTAGGCAAAAGCAGTGAATGACAACATTCCCACAGTAATTTTTTCAGTAGTTTAGCCATATATGCACAAGTGCTAAAGGACATAATTTCCCCATCAGTCCCTTCAGTAATTTAATCATGTATGCACAAATACTTAAATGATACCACTTCTCCATCAGTTCCTTTAATAATTTCTCCATAAATGCACAAGCAGTAAAATAAAATAAAACAAACAATTCTGAATGTGAAGTCAATAATTGTAACTCATTTTAAAATGTATGGCAATAAATATTACTTTTTTCCCCTTCCAGTCAGCTAATTAATTTGCCAAACTAACTTCCATATTCCCAGGTAAATTGATGCTTACTAGCATAAGTTCTGGGTCCTTAAACGTTTTACATGCAATGAGGCCCTTTTACATTTATCTTTTTGAATCATAGCAATATGCAACTGTGTGATACCCCTTATTCTCTTAATAGTGCTTCTACTAATGCTTATGAGTTTAGCACTTACAGCTTTTGTAGTAGGAGGTAGGTTTACCAATACACCGCCATATTTACATAGTGCGAATGACCTCTGCTGACCTTCTTTGTATAAGGACATAGCACTGCCATTCATGAATTATTTATTTAAATATTTACTGACATTTGTTTACTGGGAAAATCCGACTGGGTAGTAGCCCATTTTCTGCAGAGGTCTGAGGAGAAAAGCTCCGAAGTGTTACAAAACATTCTAAGAACAATTAGTTTTACAATCTTCAAAAATAATGCAAAAAAGTTATACAATTTAAATAATTATAGCAAATTAGACATACTATGAAAACATCGGTTAAGAATAGATATAGGCTATATGACAATGATCTAATATTTAGAGAAAGTTTAGCCAATTTATAGAAAAATTAAAGTAAGTTAGTATAATACTGTGATGTCCCCACTCTGGGCCAGTAATCAAGGAGCCTGACTCCTCACCACTGACATGGGAGAGGGATGTTCACTCGAAACAAAAATGGATACACTCAGTACTTCCAGATGAAGACCTCTCTGCATCAAGCACAATTTCCCTTAAGAGCATACAGGGAGCACACTCAGACCAGGATCTGGATTTCTCTGTCTGTCTCCAGTAAGGCTTTCCACTGGCACAACTGTAGGGTTAGGTTCTCAGCTGAGTGTCCAAGCCAAGCCCTCCAGCACCCTCTCTGTGAAAACCAGTGTTTCATGTCCCTGCTTCATGTAGCTGACACACACACTCTTTGATATTTAATTTTCACACACACACACCTGGGAAAGGCTGGCACAGATAACTCGCTCTATCAACATTGCCTAGATTATAAGATCAATTCACTACAAACAGTCAGTTACTATAAGACTCTTAAAAGGGTATCCAATTATACTGAGTGAAATTAATATTAATACAAATGGTAATGTTGACCAAACAGTCAGGCTTTCAGGAGTTGCTACAGTTATAACCAAATAAATACCTGTATATGCAAATACTCACAAAAATAAAAGAACCAGCCACAATGAATGGTTTAAATGCATTCAATAATAAATATTAAAAGAACATGAAAGTACAAAATATCTATTTACAGTAAACACCAGAGTTTCAATCACAGGAAATATTAAAAATAACACAGCTGGAAAGATCACAGTTACAGAAAAACAATACTTAACTATTCTCACTATATTTTACTAACTGATTTAGAGAATTACTATTCCTGGTCACTTACTAGAGAAAGGCAAGATGAATTAGGTGAGGGATCCTACTATATCAGGTTCCAAGAAACAAAATGCCTAGTCTGAGTGACAGAGTTCTCAATATAATATCTAAATATTACTTCTGGGATAGCTTACAGGATAACATCACATTTGGTCAATTGACTTCTGGTCCACACACTATCTCTTTTGTCTAGAAACTGCCAGGATGTAGCACTTATGTGTCAATAATACACACACAGAGAGCTTTGTTAAGATCTACTGCAGCTTCTGAAAGTCCTAAAACAATTTCAAACCTGTATTCCTACAGAGCTACCAAGCCAGGCTTTTCACAAAAATGTTATCTCTGGCTGGAATCAGAACTATAAGATACAATCTTTATGGCCTAATTTAATTTCAGCTATTTCTCAACGTTAGCTGGGACTGAGCTTAACCTCTTTGCTTCCAGTATTCTCTGTTACCATATATACATTTAAACAGTTACAATAATGCACATCCATTTCTTTTCTTTCCAGCAGGGTACACTGTTGATACATTTTTAACACAAGCAGCTTTACAAATACATTTCCAACACAAGCATCTGTTCAAATCAGTCTGACATTCAAATAACATATAATTCTTTGCAAAATCCCAGCTAGCTGTACTGGCATATGTACACATCCACTGGTCTACTTCTCCTGGCATAGCTGATATTACCTCCTAGTGTCACATCTCTTGCCCGTTTGAAGGCTCAAGTTAGTTTTTCAAGTCCACCTTGAGAAATGTTGCTTGAGAGGAATAAGCCTATCTGAGAATACATTACTGGATACCTTGTCTTGAGATCCCATCTGCCTTGGAATTGCTGACCTCACTACAGTGCTGCGCTGTCACATCACATGCCTGAAACCTTAGGCTCCACCATAGTAACTTGGCATTTTTTTTTTTGGCTAGCTTGCTGTAGCCATAGATCCCCCTTAGACTTGCCTGCCCCCTACTGCAAATACTTAGCACCAGGGCTTCCCTATTATGGTAAGGTTTCATCATGTTAACATGGTACAGTTTGGGCACCTGCCTCCTGCTCATCAGTTCTATCATATAGTTAACATCATTGACCTATTTACCACTTTGATGGGTCCCTCCCAAGCTGCCTGTAGCTTATTGTGTCTGAAAGGAATGAGAACCATAACTTGCTGCCCCACAACATACCTTCTTGCTTGAGCATTCCTGCCATACCAGACCTTTATCTGCTGTTGGGCTCCTGTCAGGTTCTCCTCGGCCAAGCCCATGAGCTCCCTAAGCCTTGTTCTGAGGTTTAGGACATATGCCACAACAGACTTCTTGTGGGATTTACACTCACCCTCCCAGTCATCATGAATCAAATCTAAAACTCCCCTCACCCTATGCCCATACAGCAACTCAAAAGTTGAAAAACCTGCATATTCCTGGGGTACCTGTCTGCAAGCAAACATCAGATGGGGCAAATATTTATCCCACTCTCTCTAAAACTGGTCTGCAAATGCCCATATCATGGTCTTTAGTGTAATGTTTAACCTCTGCACAAGACCATTAGTCTGGGGTTGGTAGGGGGTGCTTTTTAGGTGCTTCACCTCTCAGTGCTTCCACAGACAAGCAAGCAGGTCTGACATGAAATTGGCACTTCTGTCAGTCAGTATTTATCTTGGGAAACCTACCTCTAAAAATCTTGAAAAAAGCATTTACCACCTTCTCTGCCTCAATGGAGGACAGAGCCACTGTCTCACAATATCTAGTAGCATAATCTGGTAACACCAGGATATATTTATTCCCTGTGGAACTTGGGGGTACTCAGAGGCACCATAATATCTATAGCTACCCTTTGAAATGGTTCCTCAATCACAGGCAAAGGTATCAAAGGAGCTTTGAACTTATCTCCAGCCTTGCCTATTTTTGGCACTACTCACAGGTCCTGCAGTATCTTGTTACATCCCTTACAATCTCAGGCCTGTAAAAGTTTTGCATAATGCATCTCTGGGTACACTTTATGCCCATATGATCTGAAAAAGGAATGTCATGGGCTATGGCAAGAAGTGCCAGATGGTAGGCTCTAGGCACAGCCAACTGCTGTATTAACTCATAATCAAGACCTCTCTCAGGAGTCCACTCTCTGTACAGTCACCCTTTGTTCCAGTATACAGATCCCCTTTTCCTTAAGAATCAGGTGCCTCCTTAGTTACCTCCCTCAAGCCTTGTAATGTAGAGTCTGAGAGCTGAGCCTTTCTAAGTTCTAATTTTGTTACTCTTCCCAGCTCCCCTTCTACAGGAAGACTGGTATCCTCTGACAGAGATGGGTACTGTCACTCACCTCTGTCCTTGCAGTCAATCTGTCCTAAGGAACATCAGTACCTATTAGCAGCTATGGCTCACCTTCAGGCTCAACACTACACGGTAACTCCCTCCTTGAAATAGCCACATCACCAGCCCTGGCTTTAGGTGTGGTGTCTGTCTGGGTCTCCCAGGCTACCAGACCCACATGCCTGTCTCCAAGCCTGACTGCATGTAACTGCATGCACACAAGGTACTGCATTACTAAAATCTTTCCCTATCAGGAAATCTGCAGGGATATCCTCAAACACACCTACTTTCTTGCTTACTTTTCCACCCTCTCAGTCAAGGTGACCTTTGGCAAAAGGGATTTAGAATGAGGTCCCTCCTAAAACACTGACTGGAGTGAACTGTCCAAGCAAGTACTTGTCTCATTTAACTACTGCAGGTTTCACAATGGTTATGTCAGATGCTGTTTCTCTCTTAGCAGGATCCTGTTTTACATCCACTAAGATGGGATATAACCTCTTGTGATAGTTTGGTATCCCTGTTGTCTCCAGACAACTTATCACTGGCATACTGTTATTCCTACTTGCTGGCTCCTCCACCTTTTGTTCCCCACCTTGCCTCCATGGACATATGTATGATATATGGACCCACTGGTTACATTTAGAACATTTAATCTTTGATCCTGGCCATGTACCTGAACTAGTGGCTTCCCCTTTTACTGGTGGACTCTATTGGGGTGGTTTAGGTTGCCCACCACAGGTTCCCTTATATCCATGTGCAGCACTGGGGATCCTTTTCCTGTGCAGTGATGCCCTACTTGCTAAGTAGAGATCCCCCTTTTTCCACAGGACATCTGCAGAGTTACATTTTCAGTCTGCCAACCAGATTCTCATGTCCTCAGGCAAAGTGCAAAGGGCTTGTCCCTCACCAAAAGGTCTGCCAGCCTTGCAAAAGTGGTGACCTGACACCCACTCACACACCTATGAAAATAAGTGCTTAACTCAGCAATATAATCATGCACACTTTCGTCTGCCTTGCGTTTATATTCACAATTTATTTTCTGTAAGCTTTAGATGTTAACTTAAACATTCAAGTAAGCAATTTTCATAGTTTAAACAATCAATATCAGACAATTTAGAAAAGACAGTAGCTTTTCTGTGCAGTAATAGGGTCAAGAACCATACTCAGAGCCCTATGGTCAATGTTGTACTGTTTACATATCCTTTCAAATATATGAATACAACTATCAAAATTATTACTGTCTGTAAATTCTGGAAGAAATTTACTGACCTTTATTGCTTCTGGGGTTTAGTTCTTCCCTACCCCATTACTTCCATGACCCTAGCAAAGAGTCGCATCTCCCTTTCTTGTTGATGCTGCTTCTCATTTTCTTTGGCCTCCAAATGTCACAGTCCCTCATTTTCTTCAGCCTACAAATCTGTAGTCTCTCTGTTGATTCTAATTCCAAATGTTTGGCCTCCAGTTCAAGTCTCTTTAACTCCAGATGGGTTTTTAAGTCATCTGAGGAAAAAGTAAACTGTCCTGTTTCTGAGGGTTGCAATTCCCATCACCATACAGATTATCTTCCTGGTTGCTGGTATGAACTGTGACTAAGGCTGAAACCATAGTCAGTTTAGTATGCATCAGTCCTATGGCTTCACATACCTTGGCCATCTGGTTCTTTGTCAGCTTGCCATCATCCTCTGCTGACATCTTTGCCTGCTTTCCCTGACTAAACTAAACTACCAAAATACATATATAAATAAATAAAACTGTTGTGAAATGAAATTCTGAATGTTTACCTTAAGGCTGCTGAGAGGACACACCTTAGTGACAACTGCCTACAGGCTACAGACGTTCAATTAACATCCACACCACTGCTCACCAATATGTGACATCTCCACTCTGGACCAGTAATCAAGGAGTCTGAATCCTCACCACTGACACTGGAGAGGGATGTTCACTTGGAAAAAAAAATGGATACACTCAGTATTTCCAGATGCAGACCTCTCTGCATCAAGCACAATTTCCCTTAAGAGCACACAGGAAACACACTCAGACCGGGGTCTGGATTTCTCTCTCTGTCTTTCCCCTGATCCCCAGTAAGGCTCCCAGTGGCACAGCTGTAGGGTTAAGTCCTCAGCTGAGTATCCAAGCCAAGTCCTCCAGCACCCTCTTTGTGAAACCAGTGCTTTGTGTCTCTGATCCAAGTAGCTGACACACACACACACACACACACACACACACACACACACACACACACACACACACACACACACACACTTTGAAATTTAATTTTCACACACACACACACACACACACACACACACACACACACACACACACACACACACACACACACACACACACACACACACACACACACCTGAGAAAAGCTGGCAAAGATTACCCACTCTGCTAACTTTGCCTAAACCATAACATAGATTCACTTCCACCAGTTAGTTACTATAAGGCTCTTAAAATGGTATACAATTATACTGAGTGAAATTAATATTAATATAAATGGTAATGTTGATCAAACAACCAGGCTTTCAGGAGTGGCCCCAGTTATCATCAAATAAATATATGCAAACACTTTTAAAGCTAAAATATTTTCTAAAAGGACCAGCCACAATGAAAAGTTTAAATATGTTTAATAATAAATAATAAAAGAGCATGCAAGTATGAAATGTCTGTTTATAGTAAACACCAGAGTTTCTGTCACAGAAAATATTAAAAATAACACAGCTGGAAAGATTCACACAGTTACAGAAAAACAATATATAACTATTCTCACTATATTTTCCTAACTGATTTTAGAGAATTACTATACCTGGACACTTACTATAGCAAGGCAAGATGAAGCAGATGAGGGATCAAAAAAACAGAATGCCTCGTCTTATTGAGAGACTTCTCAATATAATGCCTAAATATTATTTCTGGGACACCTTAAAGGATGTTTTTATTTCAAAATGTTGAAAACTCATAAAATCTAATTTCAAAACTCATAACATCGAATCTCATAACATCGAAAACTACAAAGCAAATATAAATAACATCCCCTCCACCTATAACAACACCAATTGAAAAAAAACACACTTTGTACTATGTTTCTGCGGGGGGGGGGGGGCAAGCCTCACTGCACCCCCCCAAGTGGGGGTTGTGCCCCCACACCCCCCGTAAATTAAAATATACAAACTCCGAGATCACACTACATTGGGGAAAAGTTAATTTCCTAACCCCACTGTATTGTGATCACCATAAAGAATGTACACATAATGTCTAAATCACTTACCTGTACTGCCTAAAAACACATACAGTGTGGCATAATAAACACTATATACAGATTTACAGAACAAAGTATAAAATTTACACATTTGATGATATACTACTCTATTTTATACATTTTCGATGTGAAATTCGATGTTATGAGTTCTAGATGTTTTGAAGTTTCGATATTATGATCCCACTGTTTTGAAATTAGATGTTATGAGTTTTCAAATGTTGAAGTGAAACCTACAGGATAACATCACATCTGGTCATCTGACTTCTGATTCCCACACTATTCCCTTCGGCTAGAAGCTGCCAGGATTTAGCAACTATGTGTCAATAATATACACACATAGAGCTTTGCTAAGACCTGCTGCAGTTCCTGGAAGTCATAAATCAATTTCATACCTCTAAACTTCCTGCAGAGTTACTAAGCCAGGCTTTTCACAGACATTTCATCTCTGGCTGCAATCAGAACTGTAAAATACAATCTTTATGGCCTAATTTTGACTATTTCTCAAAGTTAGCTGGGACTAATCTTAACCTCTTCTCTTCCAGTATCTACTGTTACAATATATACATTTAACAGTTACAATAATGCATGTACATTTCTTTTCTTTCCAGCAGGGCACAGTGTTGATACATTTTAGCACAAGTAGCTTTACAAATACATTTCCAACACAAGCATAAATAACATATAATTCTTTACAAAATTCCAGCTAGCTGTGTTGGCATATGTTACACATCCACTCTCCTACTTCTCCTGGCATAGCTGGCAGTACATCCTATTGTCACAAATACAAACAGAAATTGCAGTATGAAGTAAGAGAAAAGCAGGCTTATGGTATATTTAGGGAGAAAGCAAGGGGAGATCAATTAATAAAACTAAGAAAGTGACTGAAGAAGGGAGAGTAAAGAGGTGTAAGGTATGAATAGGTACTTGTTTTATTGCTATTATTGTTATTATTAGTAGTAGTATTATTGCTAAGAACATACAAATGGCAGGACTAGCAACACTGTCCTAACACTAAGATAGATCAGTGTAGTACACTGCAGGCCATAGCAACTCATTTTGAACTGGGGCCAAATGTCTATACTCTTTGCTGTCTCTTTTTCTGAGGCTAGCTATTCAGTGTAAACCTTGACATTGATGGTTCCATGTGTCTTTCAACTACTTATAGTACCAGAGTGAGGTTAAGTCCACATTCATGTCATGACTGAGAATATCAACATCTATATTCTAGCATAATGGCTTATATTACTCAATAATGTTCATTAAACATGAAGTACTCTTTGTGTAAAACCATACTGAGAAAAAGCTAATGTCAATAGTTATAAATGATGCCAATTTTTGCAGTAGTTGTATAATGCAGCATTCAAAACATTTACTTGTTAAAGATGCAAAACTAATAACTCCGTAGTTATTTTCACAATTTGTGTTTTTTTTTTATTAGTTGCTGTGTGGCAGGCATAAGCACAAAACAATATGCTGATACAAACATGAGAACAGACTATTGGTGTGTGCTATCTGCCAGACAGATGAGTAAGTACCAAGTATACAAGACCATACACTTGTTAAAATTTGCAATTGTTGATGAATATGAGTACATGTTAAGGTCAATGCTTATAAGAAGTTATAAGTATAGGGGGTCCAGACTCAAATGTTGTAATTAAATGGTATCTTGAACTGATTTCTTTCTGTTTAAATTTACCAAAACATCATGCATTATTCTGTGATTACAACCACTTTATTAATTGTGTTGGCTGGGTTATATAACTACACTGGCATAAAACTGAAAATATTATACATATACCCACTCTGTACAGTTTATATTTCAGCTAATGGATTTTTTTTAAATTTCTGTCTATCCTGATACTGTAATAACTACATATTTACAGAAGAGACCATTCTCCTTAAAATGTTTTAAAGCTGATCAGATATAATACTAATTTAAATTAATGAGCTAACAAACTGACATTGTTTAGCATGGAGAAACATGTGGGTGAGTAATATACAATTCCCACTGCTGTCATTTTAGTAATGCTTAAGTAATAAAACTTTATTGTAATAGTTTATGCTGCACTTCTATTTATAGAAATGGTTACAAACCACTAAAACTGACTCAGATAATTAAAATGCATGTGTCTTCCTCCAATTTATAAGTTCTGGCATCAAGCACATCACAAAAATATAATTTGTTCATTTAAATTCAACATGAAAAGTACCGTGTCAACGGAGTGAAATCTATTTAGAACTCTACCTGATGAACTCTTTCTCTCAGCTACTAATTTCTTTCTGCATTGTTGTGCAAATCCCATTTCAATTTTATGGCACTTGTGTCTGATACTCCATGGGTGCTGTGCAACTCTAAACCTTTTCTTACTGTTAAGGAAGACATTTCAGGTCACCACATTGTGCTGTTTTCTGTATCCTTATTTTCCATCTCAGTGACTAGCAGGCTTTCATATTTTTTTATCTACAGTTTTTCCATCATGAGTGTTAATACTCTGTAATTATATTTTTGATTAAACTTGTACCTGTCATTCCCTTTATACTCAGATATGAGCATGAATTGAAAAGAATGGCATAACCGTATCACAACCAAATCATATTTTACTCAAGCTGTTCAGCTTTTCCCCTTTATATATCAGGCCTCCTGTTCTAATGGTACGTGCCTCCCTAAGCAGTGCTCATATAACTGGTACAGCCCCCCTTCAAAAAATCTGTTTATATGAATGAACGTGAATTAGTCAGTTCCATATCTATTTTACTTAATTTTTAGTGTGTGTGTGTGTGTGTGTGTGTGTGTGTGTGTGTGTGTGTGTGTGTGTGTGTGTGTGCAAGCATATGGACACACTCATACTGTAGCATATATATATATATATATATATATATATATATATATATATATATATATATGGGACCCTTCTAAAGACCGAACCGCCGATCCCCCGACGCAGAAATCACCGACGCCAGATAACCGACAGGTACGTATACCGACAGGGTGATTTGCCGACAGCGGAAAGACCGACAAGGGTAATGTGTGATCGTGACCCGGTAAGTGTGCGACAGTGACGGAGGTAGGAGTGGTCAGGTAAGTGAGTTAGGGTTAGGGTGCAGGTAGGTGAAGTGTGCGTTAGTGTCGGAGCTTGGGCTAGGGGTGGGTAAGTGAGTTAGGGTTAGGATGCAGGTAGGTGAAGTGTGCGTTAGTGTCGGAGCTTGGGCTAGGGGTGGGTAAGTGAGTTAGGGTTAGGGTGCAGGTAGGTGAAGTGTGCGATAGTGTCGGACCTTAGGGTTAGGGTTTGGGTCAGGGCTAGTGTGTATGCTATGTAGTGTAGTGTGTTGTTTACGTTCCGTGTTTTGGTGTTATGGTGTTCGGTGTTTCGCATTGTCGGGTTTGTGTGTTGTCGGTTTTCTGGCGTCGGTGATTTCTGTGTCGGGGAATCGTTGGTTCGGTCTTTAGAAGTACACCCATATATATATATATATATATATATATATATATATATATATATATATATATATATATATATATACACACACACACACACACATATATAATATATATATATATATATATATATATATATATATATATATATATATATATATATATATATACATACACACACACACACACACACATACACACACACACACACATATATATATATATATATATATATATATATATATATATATATATATATATATATATATATATATATATATATATATATATATATATATATATATATATATATCCATAAATGAATTTGAATGTTGTTGGAGTTGCCATCTATTTTGTCAACACAATTTGGTTGACAAGACAGATGACTGACAGCAGAGCAAAATAGCTACAATATCAGGATTGGGAATATGCCCATTCAGTGGTACTGTGAGATCATGGGGTAGGAATATCTATAAGTAACACAGGGTGTGGGGGACACAGACCCTCAGATAGTGGGTACAGGGGATTCATCTTCCCAAAATCACTGTTTTTAACCTGCAGACTTGAAGTTATATCTCAGAGCATGCATTTTGGAATGATAGCATTTTATTGGTTGCCTTCTTTTTGCTGACATTAGCAACATCAATGTTTTGATTACTTTTTTTTGAATCTATATATATATATATATATATATATATATATATACTATTAATACTGCAAATACACGCACACGCACATGCATGTACAAACATTCTGAACTGTATATACATATAGTACCTCAAGACCACACTGAAACTTGTGAAAAAAGAACTCAAATATTACTAGAAAATGAAAAACATATTATGGCCTTAAGTACACTACAGATAGCAAAGTAAACTATAAATCTTTTTTCAGTCAGATCAGTAAACTGATGAGTAATGTCCAGCAATGCACTAAACTAAGCCATGATAATACTCCATATTCCAGTCCCAAGCTCATAGTCAATATATTAGCAGACAAATGAAGTGTTAACTTTATGCTACCTCCCCCTCCCCCCACTGCTACCCCTAGTATCACTAAACATTTAGTTTAGCCTGAAATAATCTTGGAACAAGTGTAAATACCCCTGTCAAAGGCAAAGTATAATATGTTTGTAGGACCAGACAACATACTAGCCTGCATCATGCATTATTCTAGCTTCTACATAACTTGATTAAGCTTAGCCTATGTACAAGGTTTGTGTTTTCAACCTGGAGAACAGCCTGTACCCAAGGGTGGCCCATCTATAGACCTGGGCAATTCTAGGTTTTTCATCCTCATCAACTTTGTATGCAAAGTCATGAGATGCATTGGCTCCCTATTGAATTGTTGCTGTTCAAAATGTCGAGTGCTGAAAAGCTAACAAAAAAAAAAAGATGGAAAACACAGGAGAAGACTGAATCTCAAAAATCACTCTTCTCCATAAAGCTTTTTTTTGCAGAGGGACAAGTGCCCCTGCACCCCCCCCCCCACACCCCCAAATCTATATATACCAAATCTGAGATCACCATACCTCAGAGAAAAGGGAAGACATGGCTTTTCAGCCATAATATATACAAGTCTGTTCTTTCATCCATTCAGTCTGTATGTTTCAGGACTCACTCTAGCAGGCCCCAACATTTCAAATTGTTACTGATGTATTGCAGCAGAACTCATTTCGGCAGTCAGAGGCAACATAACTGATCTAGACATCAATCAGTTTGGTTGTGTGCAAGGCAAGTCCTGTCCTCTGAACCTAGTAAGCTTCTTTTTAAAGGTTGCAGAGATTGTGGACAGTGGTCATTCACAGCATGCTGCTTATGTTGACCTGGCCAATGATTTTGAGACTATCATCCTTGTTGGTCTTTTTTAAAAAAAGAAGACGCACTTGATGAAAACACCTATGTTATCCACTGGATTGCAGATTGGTTATCTGACAGATCCCAGGTTGTGAAAGCTGTTGTTACCCTCCCTGAATATCAGATTGTAACTAGTGGGTTACCACAGAAATCAGTGTTGGATCCCCTCTCAACATAAAATTGTAACTAGTAAGGTAGCACAGGGATCAATGCTGGGCCCTATCTGAACATAAAGTTATAATTA
>NC_056748.1:113576944-113676944 GCF_019279795.1 Protopterus annectens | reverse complement strand
CTTCACCCCTCCAACAGACATGATCTACATTCAAAATGTAAGTTTTAATCTTTAAGAGGTATGAAGATATTTCTGCAAATACTTCTGCATAAGCATTCAAAACTCTGCAACTTTGTGACATGTCCAGGTAACATTCAAGACCATTTCTACATTTTCTCATATATCTATGCTTCCAGTAATCTACTCCAGTCCTGCCTAAGCTTCCCTTTCTCTGCATTACATGCCCTGCTTACTAATTCTTTTATTATTAAATTATTGCCCCTTGCCTCTAAAAATAAAGACACTACAGAAGTAACAGGTAACAGTCATAAGAATTTGCCTTGCCATATCAAGCAGAGCTTAATATTCTATACACAAAAAATTAGGTAGCCTATTCTTCTCTTAAGCCTTTACAGAAGTTCCCCCAATCAGAATTACTTCCAATAAATTAATTTCATCTACCTAGCCCTCCACTTCTCATTCATTTGCTAAGGAATTACCAGTTTGTTTTCTGGAGTGGCTACTAAATCAAGTTGACCAAAAATTCACCACCTTAATTGATAAGAGATTGTGAACTATTACCAGAGCCTGTTGGACATACAGCTAGGGAGAATATAGCAGGCAAAAAAACTCATGCATTCTACAGTCCATTGAAAACAAAATCTGCCAGTGCATTCCCATTATTCCCACCCCCACCCCTCAGGAATGCCACTGTTCTACACTGTCTAAAACCAGATGGCTACTAATCACCTATACATTTAAACTACTCCTAGTGTCTTTTCTTTTCAAACTACTTCAACCAGGTGCCTTCCTATTTCTTGAGACAAATGCCATAATAAAAGAACCAATACAACCTCTACAAACTCTCCTAGTTAATTCTCTCAATTTAGACACCCCCAAACAAAACTGCACTGTATAAACCATTCCTTCTTCATTCTAGCAACCAAAACTCCTCCTCGATCCTGTAAAAGATGTCCATTCTTTTCCCATTTTCAGATCACAACTCAAAAGACACCTCTGTCAAAAATTTGTCTGCAAGTACTTTTCCACTAGACACATCACCTAACTCCATCCTCAAATGCATTTCTTCTACTTCTACCCTCTGTCCTCGCCTACTGCTTCCCTCTCATAGTTGCTACTAAAATTAATTCACATTTGTTTTCCTACTCTGTTAATAAAATTTACATATGTTTAATTATCTATGATTACTCCATGTTTGCGGATTTGTTCTATTTTATGTATTTCTGTATATCTTCACCCAGGCTGTGTACTACTCCAGTCAACCTACTAAATAAATAAATAACTCAGTAAATAAATCTGTTAAACTTACTGTTGTAGCCTGTGATCACCTCTCACTAACAATTCCATTTAGCATCAACATTTTGAAACAGATAGCAAGTACATCTCCTTCGGCTGAGTAGTCTAATGATGTAACTCTGGGTCAGGTACATTTCAACTGTAAATTAAAGAGAAAGTTATATGTGAACAATTCATTAAGAGCTTCCAGACTCACTGCAGCCATCAATGTGTTTATCTAAGAGAATTTTTGTCTGAGGTGTTTATAGACAGGGGCTACCAATGTGACTTGACCCAGAACTTCACATCTGATATCCCAAGAGATGGGAGACTAAAATAAACTGCATACTAATGTAACAGAAGCAATTAAAAACTAAAACCGGTCTAAGAGTAATGCTCTAACTACCTCAGTAAATAACAATGGCATCAGATATACAATTAACAGCAGCTGAAAAATTATACTAGGCAATGAAAATCTACCTGGATGCCAAGGTAATGATTCATGATTTTCTAATAAGAGTGGTTGAAACGTTTTGATGGAAATGAATTTACCAGAGTAGGTCCCAGTACCAGTAAACCCAATGGTACATATGATTCTTGTTACTGTTCTTTCTGTTGTTTTATAAATGAAGGTCCACTGAATAATCTGCCACACATGCGGAAGTCATTCAGAGTAAGGGAACACTCTAGCTGTTAATACTGCCAGTTTAGTATATATGGCACAATGTCCGGTATGTGACAGATCTTATCTTGAGAAGACCATAAGGAAACTGCTCAGCAGAATATATTAGGACAACTATGAAATAAAGAAGAACAATTTTATAAATACCTTGCATATTCATACTGTAAAATATCCACATTGACATTAATTTGATTTCTAAGTGATGGGTTGTGACCCTAGATATTCAAGCCATAGATCATAACAACATACTGGACATTAATGAGGTAAAGTGGCTAATGAGGTGAGGAGTAGGTCATTCTCCTCATAAAAATGACCAGTTAAATATTAAGAGCTTATTAAGGCTTTTTGATCTATTCATTTTTTAATGTAATTTTTATTAATAAAAGAAGATTGCAGGTTGGTCTTATATTATGTACACTGTTGCATTTTAAGAGTTATGTTAACCATAATATTGTTGTGTTTTGCCTATGTCCTTCTCAAATGACTTTACCTTTCCATGTTTAAAACTGGTACGTGGCGATTTATTAAAAAAAGCATACTATAAGTTATAATACTGAATGCAAAAATACATGCACAAATGCACACAAATGTTGAAATTTTACAATGTTAAACTCAAAATACCAACTAATAGTATATATTTACTGCATCAGTGTATACATTGTACCAGTACACAGCCATCAACAAACAATAGCACTCCCCTGTTAGTAACACTCAGAAATGAGGGTTAACGTGTTTTACACGTGTGTGTGTGTGGGGGGGGGGTCTAGCTCTTTTCACCTGTAAGGGAGTACATATTTTGATTTCAACATTATGACATTTCAGTGTTGTATGTTCAGTATTATGACTTTTAGCATATTGCTTTTTGTAAGTTGATATGGACCCATTTAAAATAGTACCATGAATTATTTGTATACATTATAGACAACTGTATCATGAATGTACAAACACAAACAATTTTTAGTACTTCTTGCTGACTGATGCTGTTTTTTTTATACCATCAGTTGCACCTTATGACTCAGTATAGCATAATAGCATGATTGTCAAGTGTTAGGTTTATTTCTGAAAATGAAATTTTATACTGCGCTTTACTTTTTACGTTTTTGCTTGACGTGTTTATTTATCCTAATTGTATGGTGTTATTTTTGATTACTTTTAATGTATAATGTCAACATTTTTTTTGTTATATGAGCTATTATTTATTTTGTACTTTGGAGTTTTACTACATGTTCTAAATATAGAACGTCAATCATCTCTTCAATTAAGCCATACAAATTGTATAATTATTTAAACATGTTCTAGGTAAGAATAGTATTTTTGTTTTGAAGGAATCTTGAGACTAGGATATATAAAAGTGCTTAGCAATTTTCAATAAACAGATATATTTTTCCATTAATAGTGTGTTTTATATGTTTTGGATTTTTAGTTATTCACACTACTGTTTCAGGCTGTTTTTGTTGCTATTAAATCAATAAATTGTTTATAAAATTCAAATTCCAAGAACACGTGTTTAATACTACTACTCTACCAAATTACAAGCCGTCTTAAACTCCATGTCAGCTACTGTTCTCACTGCATTTTAGGCAGCCTTCACTACTCTACCTTCAGTACATTATTAAAAGCTTACCTTCTTCTCATAGATCTGTAGTGATCATTGTCAACTGACTTTAGTATATATTTTGCTGCCTTCTTCTCCCAAATTACCGTAAATATCTCAAAATCATTGACATCAAAATGGATATATAAAAAGAAGACAAACTTAGGTATTTCTCCCTCCTTTAATATTACGAAAAGGAATTTTCCAAGAATCTAATATGCATTAAATGTATGATGAAATCTTGGAATTTCTATTGCCTTATGGACTAACAAATGCTCCACTGATATACCGTTATTGCATTTTTCTCTTTAGCTTCCTTTTATAAACATTTGGTAATTTATCCTGTATAATAATCACTATCATAACTGCCTTTTTACATGAAGCATGCTTCGATAACCTCAACCTGAAAAAAGTCACAAATCTCATGTTTATATTCACTGCATTTTCTTTGGACCTGATATAACTGCTTATACTTTTGAGGGAATAATTCCATTGTCATCACTGAATCTTTATTAAATTAAAACCCAGCTTCATTTTTCAAGACATAAATAATCCTTTGAGTTCTCTTCTGCTCCATGTTTGCTGTCAATGCCTTTTAATAATCAAATGAATTATAGAAATAGGTACCCTTCACTAACTTACACATAAGAAGATACTTTCTGTTCAACAGACCTTCAAACTCCTGTTTCATGCTTTTAATTTCCCTCTGTTCTGTTACATTACCATCCTGTTTTTGTAACTCTAGCAGCTGCTGTCTTATTTTTTTGCATAAATGCTTATCTCCCCATTTGTGCTTAAGATTTACTTTAAATTAACCTCACTTCAACATCAGATTCTGACAAATTTACTCTTTATTGTTTCCATTCACAAGTCTCTTACTTTAGATTCAGTGTAAGAAAATGTTCATGTTATTCAAAACAGGATGGGACCAATGTGCACAAAGAGCACTGCAGGGGTACATGATCTAAAGTCACTTTTGAATGTAACTTCACTTCAGTAATGAAATATACATGCTCAGTAGTTATATGCACTTTTATCAGTACATCATCTGATTTATAACTGCTAGAATAATACAAATACTGGATAGAGTCTTACTTAATATCAGAGACAGATGTAAGGCCCATCACTCTAATAGGCTACATTGCATACCTCTGTATAAAGTTTAGGAGAAACAGGTACAGTGAAATGCTTTCTGTTTAAACTGTGAGCTTTGGCCAACTGAGACCTGCATGAGTGGAGCTAAGTAGATTTTTATCTGCACTTTTATCAAATAATACACGATTTAAAGTACTTTGTTTGTGTTGCATTGAGCAATATCTAGCTGGAAGTTGTGACTGTAGGTCCTCACCCACCCTCCCTGTTTTTGTCTTGGTGTTAATCTTGGTGGCTTTGAAACTGCCCACCCCTCTTGTAAATTTGCACTTGGATACTCCACCTGGGCCCATCTCATTTGCTCACTCAAAAAAAAAAAAAAATGATCTGCTTTAACTGTATTTGTGTTTCTTCCTACTTTATTTTGCTTTTGCGTCATCTTAAAAGTACTCAGTTGTATTTATTACTGCTTGGTGTAACTCATTCTAAGCCTATTAGTTTAAGCAGTTGGGCTTCAGACCCGTTGTTTTACATTAAGAAGGTTTGCAGTCTGCACTGTAGTGGAAGGACAGGTAGCTTACATCCTTCTAAGTTAGGAACTGCTGATTGAGGTCTCAGTGTCTGTTATTCTAAAAGTGTATTAATTCTAGTTTAAGCACTTGGGCTTCAGGCCAGTTATTTTACATTAAGAGGTTTCGTGGTCTGCACTCTTGTGGGAGGAGAGGCTGGACTCTGCCCTTCTGAGCTGGGATTTTCTGGTTAAAGGCTTATAGTGCCTGCATGTTTGAACTACTTCTTACTGAAACTGGTACACCTTGTTTGCTGTAGCATAGACTAGATCCAGGCCTGCTGAATCTAGCTTTGTTTGTATAACTTGAGCAGTAATCCAGGCATTCTTTAAAGTATTCAATTGTATTTATTACTGCTTGGTAGTAACTTGAATAAAGTGTAGCTATCATTCTAAGTCTTTTGGATTAAGCACTTGGGCTTCAGACCAGTTGTTTTACATTAGGAAGGTTTGTGGCCTGCACTGTGGTGGCAGGACAGGTAGCTTACATCCTTCTAAGTTGGGAACTGCTGATTGAGGTCTCAGTGTCTGTTATTCTAAAAGTGTATTAATTCTGGTTTAAGCACTTGGGCTTCAGGCCAGTTATTTTACATTAAGAGGGTTCATGGTCTGCACTCTTGTGGGAGGAGAGGCTGGACTCTGCCCTTCTGAGCTGGGAATTTCTGGTTAAAGGCTTATAGTGCCTGCATATTTGAACTGCTTCTTTCTGAAATTGGTACACCTTGTTTGCTGTAGCATAGACTAGATCCAGGCCTGCTGAATCTAGCTTTGTTTGTATGCTTGTTGTTTGTTTGCTTGTTATTTCCCTGAAATGCTAATTCCACCTAAAACGTGGCTTTTCAGCGCTTCTGTGGATCCCTAGTGATATCTGCATTGCTTACTGTACTTATTTCCTTGTTTCACTTGAATGAAAGTTTCTGTTTGTCGTTTTTGCATTTAAGTTACCTGTAGCACATTGCATTTAAGTTGCCTGGCACTTGCTCACTAAAGCAATTATATAAGTCAGCACTAAAAAATTAAAAGCACTACACCCTCACAAACTCCCCTTGAGTACCTTGTTCCCCATTGGCCCTTTTTTTCAATTATAAAGGAATTCCCAATACTATTCTAGCATGCCCAAAGGTCAGTTGTCAATCTCCACTCCAGTCCAGCTGGTGAATCTGGGAATCCTGAGGCAATGTTACAACTGCCTCATGTACACAGACAACCCTCTGCTCCTCCCAACAAATTCCAACACATGTGAGAGATGCAACCATATAGCCAAACTGGAGGCTAAGCTCTCTCAACTCAGTACTGGCGTAACCAGTCAGGAGGAAAAGGAAACCACACTCACTACAATTCCAGTCTCACATAGACCTACCACGACAGCAAACCAAACACATAAACACACAAAAACATACTCAGAGGCTCTAAATAAAAATCTGCCTAAGCAGCAGAGACCTCCAAAGCAGACACCCAAGCAACCGCACACCCAAAACAAAACACGTGCAACACATAGCTCACAAAGCCAGTGTGACGAACAGTCACAGCCCTTAAGGCTAAACAACACACCTGATACACTTGTAATAGGTGACTCTATCATCAGGTGCACTGACGTCCCACTCACCAGGCTGAACAAGGAGAAGGTCACGGTGAGATGCCTGTCGGGCGCTAGGATCCGCCACATAACACAAGCACTCAGGTCACTCCAAGGCAAGTATAAATATGATTCAGTCATTGTCCATGCTGGTGTGAATGACCTGAGACGTACCTCCCTGGACTACATGAAAAGAGACATAGAGGAGCTCTCTGAGCATGTAGCCCAGGCCGGTATGACCCTGACCTTGAGTAGCATCTTACCCTCACCAAGAATGATGCCAAAATATGAAGACAAGATGATCAATTTCAACAATTGGCTTAAGTATTGGTGTCATTCAAAGGGGATCCAATGCCTGTCAGCCTGGGATGACATGCTCAACAAGCCATGATGCTTTGCTAGGGAAGGCTTGCACCTATCACCCCTGGGCTTTTGGATATTGGCAAAGGCTCTTGCTACCCCCATAGTGCCTTTTTTAGGCAAGGCACAAAAGACAAACCCACCTCCATAGGTATCACAAGGGATAAGAAACTAAGAGTAGTGCTACTCAACACCAGAAGTCTAAACCTCAAGATGCATGCACTCGAAACTCTCCTTAGCATGGAGAACATCGATATCTGTGCAGTAACAGAAACCTGGTTCAAGGCTCCCGAGAGCACCCCAGCATTACCAGGTTATACCTCATACCATGCTTTTCGGCCCCAAAACTTGGACTGAACCACAAAAGGAGGGGGAGTATCAATATTCGTCAAATATACCCACACCTCCAGGTTGGTGGCACAGCACGAAGCATCAGAGACTATCCATGTGCAACTAACAGTGGGTAAAACTGCCTTCCAGTTTATAGCCTGCTACAGACCACCCTCCCAAACCCAGGAACTCCACTAGGCCTTCCTGAGGACACTGGAAAATATGAAGGTCTCTCCAAACACCATTATATTGGGCGAATTCAACTACCCAAACATAGACTGGGAGCATTACTCTAGCTGCAACACCCTAGCCCAAGGTTCCTAGAATTTATAAACTCAAATGCTATGGAACAACTTGTTACCACTCCCACAAGAGGGGAAAACATACTGGACCTGATCATCACCAACATGGGGACTCTATGCTTCAGACCAGAAGTGTATCTCTCACTGGTAAGATCAGACCATAAACTAATCTCACTGGATATTTACATCCCGACCCCACCCCCTGCCCAGAAAACCACAGTGAAAGACTTCTCTAAAGCAAATTTCACACTCCTCAAAACCTAGGTGGAATCCTTCAAAGCCCCCAGGCCTGTGGAAAATACGGCCCAGACCGCAGAATCCTTTATAAATGCATTCTATGAACACCTTCAGGAATGCATGGATCATGCAATCCCAAATAATACCAAGACCCAATCCTTCAAAGGCAGACGTCCTGTCTGGTGGACCCCAGCCATAAACAAACTATACAACAGAAGGAGGAAGCTACTACATGATAGAGCAAAATCCCAAAAAGGGAAGGCATCTCTGATCAGTATTAGCAAAAAACTACGGGCACTCATAAAATCGTCTAAGGCCAGCTTTGAGAGAAAAATTGCACAGGACACTAAGGATAATCACAAGGCTTTCTTTAGTTATGTTAGGAACCTGGGTGGGAATTCCCAGATATGCTCAGAATTAGTCCAAAATGACAAAAAATACACCGAACCCACAGACATTGCCAACATCCTAGCTGACAGGTTCAGCGCAAACTCCCCACCCCCACCAAAAGGGCAAATATCTATCCCAGCAGAGTGCTGCCCCCCTGACATCTCAAAGCAAAATACACAGCATCAATGGGACCAGATGGTGTCCCGGGCTGTGTCCTACATGAACTCCAAGAAGAGCTAAACCCAAACATAAAACTACTGTTCAATCTCAGCCTTACTACAGGATATGTACCCAAAGAGTGGCGTACAGCAACGGTGGTCCCTCTCCGCAAAGGTGGTGCCTCAATGGATCCAGGAAACTATCGCCCCATAAGCCTGACTAGCTTGGTCTGCAAAGCTATGGAAAGGATCATCATGGACCTTATAAATACAGATATTGGGGACCTACAGACACTGGATCCTACCCAGTTCGGCTTTGTTAAGGGCAGATCCGGCCTCTTAAACCTGGTCGATTTCTTTGAAACAGTCACCAAGGCCACTGACGAGGGGAAGGTGGTCCACACAGCCTACCTGGACCTCGCAAAAGCCTTCGATATAATACCCCACTCGGGCATTATAGATAAGCTCACCAGCTTAAATATAAACCCCTATGTCACTAGATGGGTTGCAAACTGGCTCAAGGACAGAACCCACATGGTTAGAATTGCTGGAGCCATGTCAGACTCCAAACCAGTTACAAGTGGCGTCCCACAAGGCTTAGTCATGGGACCTCTCTTGTTCGGTATATATTTCTCAGAGGTACAGGCCAACACAGAAGGACTGTGGCTGAACAAGTTCGCAGATGACTGTAAACTGGGTGCCATAATCGACTATCCAGCCGAAACAAGCATCCTCCAAAATGGCCTCATAGAAACAGACAACTGGTGCCAGAGCCATGGCCTCAAGCTAAATGCCAAAAAGTATATAGTCATCCCCTTTGGCAAAAACAAAGTGCCCACAAATTACCACATAATTGGTAATCCATTAAGTACGGAAGAAGTAATTAGGGACCTGGGGACCCAAGTTGATAGCAATCTCTCATTTGACAACCACGTGGCCAAAGTGGTTAGAAAAATATTTTATATAGCCCACCTAATCATGAAGGGATTCACATCTAGATCAGGGGAGGTCATCGTGCCTCTTTACTCATCCCTCATCAGGCCCATAATTGAGTACAATGCCCCTTTTGGGATGTACCTTACCATACACCTGCAGCAACTGGAAAGACCCCAAAAGTACCTCACCAAGAGGATCAAAGGGCTCATACAGATGCCATATGCTGCCCAGTTAAAGAAACTCCAGCTCTACTCAGTGGCATACCGCCTGCTCAGAGGCAATCTGTGCCTGACGTATAAAGCCATGTCCAACCCGGAATTAATGGACATGCTGCACCTCAGAAAATCCAAATCCCATTGAGCTATGCGATCGAGAGACTTGAACCTCAGCACTGAAATAAATAGGACATGCTGGAGGGACAGATTCATAACCCAGAGGCTCCCTTCACTCTGGAATAAAATCCCAGTCCAGGTTAGGCAGAGTCCCTCATTGACTCTCTTCAAGAGGATTCTTGATGAGTGGATGGGGGATTGTAGGTTTACCCCGGGTATCACTTCTGTGTCACTGTTAGACAGAGGCATAGTATACTAACCTCGAAAAAGGATATAGCAAATTTAATTTAAAATGGGTGGGGAAAGCCAAACACACTCTGGCTAGGCTTATAAATGCCCTAGGGCAGATAGCCTAGTATGAACCTATGAACCTATGAACCTTAGGCTCACCCATGATCTCTTCAGTATTTACTATTGTATTCTAGTCTCATATCTATATCTCTATCTATAGCTATATCTGCATAGAGAAAAAGGGAGATAGGTACAGTACACCTCTCTTGAAAGATAGTTTTCTTCTTTATTTCTTTAAATTCTGTTTAGTAGTCTTCACTACCACTGTATTCTAGGCTCATATATATATATCTATATCTATATCTATATATAGAGAAAGAGAGATAGATTTAGTAGGCATCTTGAAAGGCAGATTGCTTCATCATTTATTTCATTGTTTTGTAGTTGACGGCAGCAAATTAATATCGCATACTAATAAAAGGTCCCCAATTTACTCCTTAACCCCTGCCAAACAGACATTTTTATCTAGTAATGTTTCATCCAATAAACATTGAGGGGGAGAATGTTGTCTCATTGAAGGTAGTTTCATTGAACACAAATAAAACAATAGCAGTTTTTCTGAAACCAATTTCCTTGACAGTGGAGACTGATTTTTTCCATTATTGTGTGGTCTTGGAGTTGGTATACATAATTCCGTGGGGGGGGGGGGTGTGGGTAATGTCCCCCACATGGAGGACTTGCCCCCCTGCCAAAAAAAAGTCTTTAAAAGTTTACTGAGGATGGTTTTGGTGAACTGATTTCATTTTATTTGCATTCACTGACACTGTCTTCGGCAAATTGACATGAATCCACATGAAGGGGTATGTCATTGAAATAAATGTCATAGCATCATAGGATCATATGAAGTTACTACACTGATGGCCCTAGGGCCCTTACAATCCTAGCCAAGTTCTACCCTTATTTCCATGATCAGCACCTATTGCTCCATCCAAGAGGGACACAGGTAAAACACCCAGGGTGAATTTACAGTTACCCATCCAATTGTCCAGATTGCATATGAAGAGGGCCAATGAGGTGCTCTGTTTGACATGAAGTGGGAGTCTGTTCCAAAGGTGTGGTAACCTCTGAGAAACAAATCTGTCCCTCCAGCAGGTCCTGTTAATGTCACATAATGGGTTAAGTTCTTCAGAATGAGTAACCTGTTTACCATTTGACTTACGGATATGCAGCATTTCCAATAAAGCAGGGTCAGAGATTGCCTTATATACATAGCAGAGATCACCTCTGAGTAGCCTGTATGAAACAGAATAAAGTGACAGTGACTTCAGATGATCCGCATAGAACGGATGATAAATCCCTTGAATTTTGCTTGTGAGTAACCTTTGTGGTCTCTCCAATTGTTGCAGGTCCTTGGTAAGGTACATACCAAAAAGGGCATTGTACTCAATTATTGGCCTGATGAAGGAAGAGTACAGAGAGGTTATAACTTCATTTTTTTCTGGAGGCAATGCCCATACTTAGGAGATGAGCAATACAGAACCACTGTGGAGACATGGTGATCAAAGGTAAGGCTGCTGTCAACCTGTGTGCCCAGATATCTCACCACTAAGTGTGTACGTAGGGTGTTGTTATTGATGTGGTAGTTAGCAGGAACATCAGTCTTACTGAAATGGATGATAATACATTTTTGCATTGACATTAAGGCCATGACTTTGGCACCAATCATTTGTTTGTGCAAGACCGTCTTGTAGGACGTTGACATCATTTGGAGATTCTATGACTGCTTCCAGTTTGCAGTCATCAGCAAACTTTGTCAGCCACAGACCCTTAGTTTTCGCTTGTACTTTGAAGAAATAAATTCCAAACAGCAGAGGTCCCAGGACTGACCCCTGTGGAACACAACTGGTTGCTGGTCTGTTGTTGGAGGTGGATTCCCTTATTTTGACTATATGGGTTCTATCACTGAGCCAGTTAGTGACCCATCTAATGATATAAAGATTAGTCAGGCTAATAGTTTATAGTTCCCGTGGTCAGTGGAAGCACTACCTTTGTGCAAGGGAATAACAGCGGCCATTTTACATTCAGCTGGGATGAAGCCAGTGCTTAGACTATGATTATAAACAGTACCAAATGGTGTTGCTAATTCTTGTTTGAGCCCATGTAGGACGCATCCTGGAATGTTATCAGGTCCATAGATGGTGTGTTTTTGGTCTTAGAGAGGGTATTTATGACCCGCTCTTTAGAGATAGAAGATAGGAGACTAGTGGTAGGGATGTCATGGGTTATGTATAGTGGGGACAGAGGAGTGAAGTTTTCACAGAACCTGTCAGCTAACAGGTTAGCTATGCCCACAGGCTCTTCTTGTCTCAGCAAAGAAAGATGCTTCACCCCAAGACCAGTAATCTCTATTAAAAATATCATGTTTCTTTTACTCTAAATGCATCTCTTGCTATGGTACTACACAAGCTTCAAGTCTTCTACCTTTGCAGTTGAATAGACCATTCTTTTTGACAAGGTTAATACTCAGCCAGTGTCCAAAAAATACATTTTTTCTTTATCAAACTTTTTCAACAAACTACAGTCTTGAAATATTTCTCAATCTGAACATCTACCCTTTGAAACAGATACTGTCATATACACACTTATACTTCAAACTTTATAATTTGTATCCTTTAGACCTGAAAAACTTAAAAACTCCAATGACTAACCTTTAAAACTAATTTTAATAAAACTGAAAGTTAGTCATAAACATGCTAAAATACAGCTAAGGACAATAATATTTGGTTTACTGTATTCCACAAACATAGTTATCATTTATAAATAAAATGCATTAAATCATTATGTGCCTCCTACTGAACAATTACATGTGGCTCAGCTGTAATTATCTGAGAAAATAGTGCTGGATGAAAAGGTGCTGACTTTGTAATTTTTATGTTAATTCTAATTATTAAGTGCACTTCCTATCCACAACTTTAAGTTACAAGGGTCAGTCAAGTATCAGTTTAAAACACCTTTGCAAAAAAAAAAATGAACATTAGAGCTCTTGTCTCTGAAAGAAACAAACAACTCAGGGCTTAATAAAATTCACCAAAGCCAAGTTTGAGGCTAAAATAACTACCCAACCAAAAGACAGTCACAATAAATTTTAATTATGTTGGTACACTCAAAAGCACAATGCAGCAATGAGCTGAGTTAATTATGAACAATATTACCTACACTGATGCTGATGATAGAACAAACCTATTGTTTGATAAATTTAGCTCTAACTTTACCCTTCTCTCCACTCTGTCACTCAAGATATACATGAAACTGGTTCACCTCCAGCTATCACATAAGATCAAGTACTAAAAGTGCTTCAAAAGCTAAAAATACTGCATTGATGGGTCTTGACAATATCCCTGGATGCATCTCAGATAGTTTGAAGCATGATTTAGCCACGCTCCTAACATCACTGTTCAGTCTTAGCCTCCATACAGGACAGCACCAAGCAAATGGAGAACAGCTGCAGTCAATCTCCTGCATAAGGCAGGACCTTCCACAGACAGAGGCAATTACACAGCTATATGTCTGACCAGCCTCTTATGTAAACCCATGGAAAGACTTATCATGAGACTATTCAGTCATGACATAGGGAACCTCCAAGCACTGGATCCATCTCAGACTGAATTCCTCATAAGTATATCATGCTTACCAAACCTGGTGTTTTTTTTTTTTTTTTTGAAATGTCACCAATGATGGTGGTGCTGCGGTAGCACTGTCGCCTGACAGTAAGACGTTTGTCCCGTTCGATTCTCAGCTAGAGAATCTTCTGTCTGGAGACATGCGTGAATGGGCTTACCTTCGTTGAAGGTTGTGCATCAGGGCTGGCAACTCGGCACATAAAAATCTACCGCCAATCATTAGCGGACCGGTGTGCCGAAAGACACAACAAACAAAGCAATGGATGAAACTATATGGTGTATACCGCATACCTTGACCTGGCCAAAGCTTTTACACAATTGCCTAATCAGGCATAGTAGAAAAGCTAAATAAACTGTGAATAGACCCATATTTCAAAGAATGGATTGCCAAATGGCTCACAGGTAGGATGCAGGAAATAAAAATAGGAGAAGTTACCTCCACAAAGAGACCAGTCACCAGTGGAGTTCCCTAGAATTCTCTGCTGGGACTTTTCCTGTTTGGCATATAGTTTTCTGAAGTAAAACCGAATGCCAAAGGGCTCTGGTATATTAAGTTTACAGATGATTGCAAGCTAGGAGTAGCTACTAATTCCCCAAATGACTTAGCCATCCTGCAGAAAGGTTTTCCCTACATAAATAACTGGTGTCAAAATCATGTGCTGAAACTAAATGCCAAAAAATGTAGTATTGCATCCTTTGGGAAGCCATCTATCCCATGGAACTACCACACTGACAATATATCCCTAAGATAAGACCCAGTTGTTTTGGATTTGGGAACTTAGGTGGATAGTGACCTAACTTTTGACCAACCATTTTTTATAAGAAAGTTCTTCTATACTGCACAGCTTATAAACAAAGGGATTGTGTCTGGATCTAGGAATGTCATTGCTCCCCTTTATTCAGCCCTCATGAGCCCAGTCATTGAATATAATGCCCATGTTTATCATGTATCTGGCCACTGACATGCAGCAACTGGAATGACCATGGAGATACAGTACTAAAAGTATACAAGGCCTAAACAACATGTCCTACATGGACCAGCTCAAAACCCTGTAACTATAATCTGTATTGTACATACTGTTAAGAGGTGACATGTGTCTAGTATACAAGGCATCCTCTGAACAAGAACTGATGAACTTACTCCACATCGGTAAGTCAAATGGTATTAAAAATAATCTAGGGATCAAAATGGAGATCATAGTATAAGTGTGCACTTTATCTTTAAGAAGCATGCACGGCTGTACATGCATGTATATAACCTGCACACTTGCAACCCCCTAGTGCCATTTTAAAGGAGCAGCCAGGGAGTGAGGATGCATGATCACAGTTGTTAGTTTGTATATAAGTTACTAAAGTTATAGTCAATAGTCAACAACAGTAATGTGTTTGCATGACATAAAGCTGTTTGAACAGAACTCACAAAGACTCTTTAGTCGTGTTTCAGGGTCTATATTAAAACACCGAACATTCAAAATGTCGAGTGTTCTAATATCAAACTCTAGCAATCAAAAAAAAAACATTGGACATTTGGAACAGCAAATTTTTTCCTAGAGAAAAAATTTGCTGTTCCAAAACACATACACACAACACAAGCACACCAAACAAACAGCAATCCACACACAAACACCTAAACTCTTACACCTAACCCTACACTAAACTATACATACATCACTATCCACTTACCTTAACCCAAACCCTAACCCTAAGGTCTGTCACTATCACACAGTCACCTCACCCGTGCCCGAACCCTAACTCATCTAACCCGCCCTAACCCACACGTCCACACAATCGCACAATTACCTGACCCGCTCCCTAACCCTAACTCACCTAACCTGCCCTAACCCACACATCCACACAATCGCACACTTACCTGAACCCGACCCATAACATTCCACCAGAGCTCTGAAAATACCAAAGCAACAGAAATGGACAACCAAATTCTTTCCCTAGGAAAGAATTTGGTTTCCTGTTACTTCGATATTTTCAGCGGGTCGATATTAGAACACTCGACATTTTAAATGTTCGGTGTTCTAATATAGACCCGTGTTCCAGACATGAAAGCAACATGGTGTCAGAATTGGGATGGAAGAGACAAGAACATTCAGAGCCATGAGGTGCAAAGACAACAGTGAAGGTAAAACTGAGAGAAAAGTGCACAAACAAAGCCAGTAAGAATCAAAAGTAATGAGAAATAACACAAACTGTTTATTTGATATGAAAGCCCAAGGGCACAGACCGCATTATCAGGCAAGAAAAAAGTACAAAAAGTTTGTTAACTAAAGAAAATGTTTAAGATAAAAGTATTCAATGAAACGATTAACTGTAAAGCAAAATGAGTATGTTTAAAGAAAATGAGTATGTTCAAAGCAGAATGAGTGTGTTCAAGCAAAGTTGGACATGTTTAGAGTAAGATGAGCACAAGAAAAGAAGTGTATTGCTCATAAACAGGGCTTAAATGAGCAACATGAATGTAATATTAAGAAAAGAAAACACATTAAGCAAAAATAAAACAAAGTGACTCTGTGTTTTGGCAAAGTGCTGTGTTTGGGCATTACGATGACTTTGTATTGTATCAAGTGCATAACTAGAGTTATTCAAAGTATCTCAAAGTGTGTAAAAGTACTTACAGTGTATGCTTATCACTGTGCATGTATTTCTAAGAGTTTATTGTGGCAAAGTGCAACTATTTTGTGTAATACAGTCAGAGCATAGCCATTTTGAAAAGATTCTTGTGCTGGGTGTGTCTGTTTACAAAGTACTGCCATTACAGAGTGCTTCTTGTACTGTAGAGAGTTGCCTAGCAAGGTACCGCCATTTTGGGGACATTTCAGTGTGCTATATGCAGTTATTCGCAAAGTGCAACTACTTCGAAAAGTTATTGAGTTCAAGGCAACATATGTTTGATTTATTCGCATTGTGCAGTTGCTTGACATATTTCTTACACTGATAAGAGGTGTTTTCTTACAAAAGAGGACATTACAAGAGTATTACAGTGCTCATGAGTTATTCAGTCACATCGTAAAGTTTGTGAATGTGTCCTAAAATGGTGGCAAATGACTTTAACACATGATGATAAATGACTTTACCACTATCACCCTTACCACGACTTTACAAAAAAATACCAAAACACCCGAGAAGTTTATTTCGCAAAATCCAGTTATTCAAAAGTAATATGAGTTTGTTTATTCTCATAATTCAGAAAAGCCCCACACAGTTATAATTTTGAAGTACAAAGGCATCGGACAATTACTGGCAGAAATTCTGGCATATGTGCATGTGCATATATTTATGCTTATTTGCAAAACCCTTCACTGGTATGTGTTAATATGGCAGACTGATTTCAAACCCCCCTACCACTTGTGTTTGATCAGAGTATTGTAGAGAACTGGAGAATATTTAAGCAACAGAATGATATTTTTATACAAGCAGCTTATGCAGATAGAGATGCACACACAAGGGCATTTTATTTTGATAAACCTATCAGGGTCAGAGGCCATAGAAAAAGAGCGTTCATTTGTGTCTGTACCAGCAGTGTATGAAGGAGAAGGTGTGGACTGCCATATTGTACAAGCTGAATCAGGGGAAGATGCCAAGTGTTTGAAATGGAAGTTCAGAGAAATGTGTAACCCCCAGATGAATATTACATCATTTGGTTTACACAAGAGATAAGAAACCAGGGGAAACATTTGCCACTTATATAACTGACTTGAGAAACAGAGTTAAAAATGTGACAGTTTGGTGATTTAAAAGATGAGCTGATAAAGGCAAGCTTGTATGTGGTATTAACAGTGATGCTCTGAGAAAGATTTTACTTTGTGACAGTGATTTAACATTGAGCAAAGCCATAGAGATTTTTCAAATCCATGAGGTGACAGAAAGCACACAACTATGCTTGTGAGTGACAAAAGCATGGTTTTAGTTGGCTTCAGAGCACATGTAGATAGTATGCAACACATGGTAAACAAGAGCAGGTTTAAGCATGTGGCAGCCACAGGGTTTCCAAAGAAGCCACAAGGTTTTCTAGAACGTTCCAAGAAAGGTGCAAGCTCCAGCATCAGTTCAGTGCAGTACAAGCATGAATCAGCAAAATCCAAATCAAGCTTTATTGTTAATGTCACAATGTTGGTGCGAATCGTGAGTCTAAAAGAGAGAAGTGCTTAGTATTTGGTCAGCAATGTCACAAGTGTAAAAAATGGAACTGTTTCCAAAAGTTTTGCAAACCAAGTAAGCCTCACTCAGTTGTAAAGAAAGGTTGCACAAAAAGGCAAGTAGATCAAATAGAACCGAAGCAGTCAGCTTTCTAAGTAGATGGTGTATCAGTGCTTGGTGAAAGAGCTGGTGCAGTAAACTTGCTAACAAGAAGTGAAGTTCTAAAAACATGCTTCTGGAGCATTTCTCCCTGGGCTTCCGCTGAAAACAGGATCTGTGGAACCTAGTCGGACTTTCCTGGTCAACAAATGTTAAATAAATAAATAAATAAAATAAAAAAATAAAAGTGTTTTGTACTTTCCAAATTAATGGAAGATCCACAGAGCTCAAAGTAGACACTGGTTCAAAGTTCAATGTTATTACATCAGCAGACACATTTGCTAGCATAAGAATTAACGAACAACTCAATGTAACCAGTAGTGTGAGACTTGTTACTTATGGAAGTGAAGAAATTCAAACTAAAGGTTCAATGATACTTTCAAGTTATTTGGCTGAGAACCATTATGACTTGTTATTCTATGTAGTCTGAAGGCCAGTGCAATCTTTATTGGGTCTCCAAGATAGTTTAAGAATGAATCTGCTTTCCTTTGCTAAAGAACTCCATCACATAAGTGCATTTTTGTGTTCTAATTTTTCAGAAGCCATTTTCTCAGAGTATGCTGATGTTTTTGATGACAAGTTAGGCAAATTTCCAGTTGTCTATTCCATGAAGTTAGACCTAGAGGTCACTCCAGTAGTTAGTCCAGCAAGAAGAGTTTCAATAGCAATGCAAGATAAAGTTAAGGCTCAGGTGGATAAAATGGTACAGCAAGGTGTGATTTGTCCAGTCACAGAACCAACTGAATGGATGTCGTCCATGGTGGCCGCTCACAAAAAAGACTCAGATGAAATCAGAATATGCATTGACCCAAGAGATTTGAACAATGCATTAAAAAGACCATATCATCCAATATGCACAGTCAAAGGGGTTGCAGCTCTAATACCGAATAATGCTGTATTTTCTATTTTAGATGCAAAGAGTTCATTTTGGCAAGTGATGCTGGATCACAAATCGTCATTTCTAACTACTTTTGGTACTCTGTTTGGCAGATACAGATTCCTAAGGATGCCATTTGGAATAAATTCTGCAAGTAAAGTCTTCAAGCGTGCAATAGAACAAATTTTATCAGATTATCCCTGTGCCATTATAGTAGATGATCTATTGCTTGGATGCAATGGTGAAGCAGAGCATGACAGAAACCTTAAGAAAGTTCGTACAGGCTTGAGACCAGACCTGACCAAAAAAGCAGCTATTCTTGAAATGTCAGCACCAAATAATGTACACGCTTTACAACATTTTCTGGGCATGGCCAACAATTTAGGAAAATTTATACCAGCCTTCAGTGAGTTGACAGCAACTTTAAGAGAACTGACATGCAGAAATGTTGCATGGTCATGGCTGGAACAACAAAAAGTACAATACAGGTTAGAGCAAAAAACACACAGGAACTCGATGAACAAGATTTAATGAAAATTGTTTTAGCACTTTCATCTGGCTATAACTAAAAGACATCTTCAGAAATATCATTCCAATACAAGTATCACAATAAATATCCCTCTTAAAGAAACATGTGACATAGAACAACCACTGTAAATAGGTTTTTCCCATTTAAAGGAAAACTACATAAAACCACGTGACAGTTTTTTTTTAAATACGAACAAAATGTTGTTGTTGTTGTTGTTTGTCTTTCGGCTTTTCCCAGTTAGGGGTCGCCACAGCGGAACTCCTGTCAACTAATGATTAGCAGTTGGTTTTTATGGTGTCTAGTTGCCAGCCCGATGCCCAACCTTCAACGAAGGCACGCCCATTCAACGCATGTCTTTTGAATGCCCACTCAACCGGGGGGGGGGACATGCAGACTCCACACAGAAGGCACTCCCAACCCAAGCCGAGAATCGAATGGGAGAACCTCTTGCTGTGAGGAAACAACGCTACCGCTGCACTGAACAAAATAAAAAATAAAAATTGTATAACCATATAAAATCCAGCACAACTTCAAAAAAATGTTTAATAAATCACACCACATATGAATGAAGTTTAAGAACACTGGCAATAGATAATGAATCATTAAGCCCAGGGAACACACAAACATTTAATCTAATTTATCACCTAACTTCTTTATATTCAATAAGATCAATCCAGGGGCCCTCTCTTACATTTTTAACTACCGCATCCAATCCCATAAACCCAAATTCATGCTCAGGATTTTCCAGTACATGTTTGTATAAACTGTTGTCAATTTTACCTTCTTGATGTCATTAATATTCTCATACACTCGATCCCTAAATTTTCTCTGGGTCTTACAAGGTGCCACATATATAATGCCCATAGTGTTACAGTTACAAAAACATTTTGTCTGTACATGGATCCCATTGATAATAATCACTTCACGTTCAATAAGACATTTACATTAATTACAAAAAACACATTTGTGTGTGCCATTTTTTATAAAGGTAACCCTCAGGTCACTTATTTCTCCATCCTCTAGTAGTTGCTTCAAACACTTCCCCTTCCTATAGACCATTTTAATACCATCTCCCAGTACATTATTAAACTCATTATAACAGGAAAAGATGTTCCAAATTTTCCTTAAAATCTTATACATATGTAAACAATCCGTGGAATAGGTAGTAAGGAATGACAAAGAATAGTCCTTTTTTACTATTCTATTGGAAGTAACTTCCACACCAGTGGTGTCATCTACATTTTTATTGATCATAAGTAGGGGGACAAAATACCCACATGCACTTTTGTGACTAACTTCAATGAATGCACCCTTGTCCAATTCATAGGGGTAACCCCTGGCTATAAACATGTTGGTCAAGATCATACATTCCTTCTCAAAGATTTCATCTTTAGAAACCATTCTGGTTAAACATACAAACTTCCCCTTGACAATGCCTCTTTTTTTGATGTTCAGGATGGCAGCTATCATAGTGCAAAAAAATTTTGAAAAGGTGGGTTTTCTGAAAATGTTACAAATCAATGTTTTATTATTCATATCTTTCATAAATTGAACATCCAAGTATAAAATATCAAAATAACTCCATTTGGAAGTAAAGGAAAGAAAGGAAGTAGTTTGGTTCAAATATTCCAGGAATGATTTTAGTTCACCCTCAGTCCTATTCCACACAATAAAAATATCATCATGGAAATGCATATATAGCTCCCAAGGGGGGTGCTACCCCATCTTCTCAAAAACAAATTTCCTATCCCAATGTAGCATTACAATATTGGCAAAAATGGGGGCACATGCTGCCCCCATTGCAACACCCTTCTTTTGCAAAAAATAATTCCCACCAATAAACACATAATTGTATTTTAACACCAATTCCATAAGCACATCTAAGGTGTTGATATCATTGTTGGAAAACATTTCCAGTTCAAGCAAAAATTCATGAAACCAGTCCAACTCCCCCATCATGGGGTATCCCATTGAATAAGCTGGTAACATCAATAGTACAAAAAATCAAATCATCACTGCATTTAACTTTCAACACCATACATAGAAAATCCCATGAATCCCTACAAATATGTGAGAAACCATCCAGTGTTTTTTTTTTCAATTTCAAGTCAACAAATGTAGCCAAAGGATGGATTTTAGATTTTGAAGCATTAACAATTGGTCTCATGAGTGGATCTCTCAGATCTTTGTGTATTTTGGGTAGCCCAAATATAGAGGGAATAATAGGATACTTTATTGTTAAAAAGGAGCATTCATCTAAAGTTATCTGAGCTTGGTCCAACATATCCTGGCATAACCAATCAATTCTAGAATAAGAAATATGTACCATGTTAATAGAGATCTCTTCATAAAAGGCCCCATCAAACACAAAAGAATATATTTTGTTTAAGTAATCATCTGAGTTCATAATTACAACCCCCCCCCACCCTCATCGAGCTTCATAATTCTAATAGTTTTGTTGTTACACAGTGGATCCAATAGCTCTTTTTCCTTACTAGAAAGGCTACACAAAAAATTCTTCTGACATTCAGTCAACATAGTGTGCAATGCAAATTCACATACTTTGTCAAAAATGAGCAACTGCATAATGAGCAGGGAGTTGAAAACACTACTCCTCCTAATACCATTACAATTATAATCAAAGTCTCTGTCCTTAAACAACAGCTTGAAATTCACCTTCCATAAAAAAAGTTTTAAGTCCAACACCAAATCCTCAATTCTGTTTTTTATGGAAGGAATAAAATTGAAACAATTCCTTTATTTGTTGGAGATATCTACAGTCCTTTGTTTGTTGGAGATGGGTGGAACAGCACCAGATGGCATTTGATGACCTCAAGCAGAATATTGCCACTCCACCTACATTAAGATACTATGATGTGAGGGGCATGGTTAGGATGCTGAACTGATAGCTATACTTCATTTCAGCTCTCTTACCTCACTGCTATTCCTGACAGGAATTTTACAAAAAAAAATTTTAATTTGAAGAAATATTTACTACTAACTTATTTTTAACAACTCCGAGCATCTACAGGAGAATTTTTGTTGTCAGAACTTTAATAATTCCTGTCAAATTAATTACTGGCAAATCAGCACCAATATCAGCATTACAATATGAGTCATGTTAGGAATTCAGCCCAAGACTCTTCTCTCAAAAAGGATCTACAATCTCTTATAACAAATATACAGGAGCTCACAATTAAAATTGACAAGATGGACAATAAAATAGATACTTTTAAAGAAAAGTGATAAAAAAACTAGAACAACTTCAAGAAATGTTTACTCAGCAGAAAGGACAGATATCACTTATTGAACAGTCACTAAATTACATTGACACCAGAGTCCAAATAGAAGAACAACAAATTGAATTCTTATTACAACAGAATACATATTTACTAGAAAAGATTGATAATATGGAAAATCGAACAAATAGAAATAATATCCGAATATATGATCTACCAGGAGACAATATGATAAACTTTCTTACCACCTGGATACCAAATGTAGTAAAATTACCTGAAGCTCTTTCATATGGTATAGAACATGCACATAGATCACTAGCAACACCTGGAAATACTTCTTCTCCAAATAAGAAAAAAACAAGATCCATAATTGTGAGACTTTTTTCTACACAAGCTAAAGATCTGATATTAAGAAATGCTTGGGCAAATTCTTCCATCAAATACAATGATACATTAATCAGATTTGACAACAATTACTCTATAAAGGTGGTTTCAAAAAGAACGGAATTTCTACCAATAATAAAAGCCTTGAAGAAGAAGCAATTCAAAACCCATCTTTTATTTCCAGCAAGACTGAGAATTTTCCTGCCAAATTGAATAAAAGTCTTTGAAACTGTCAGCAATAAAATACCTTACCAACAATAACATCCTAACACAATAAGAATCTATGGACTGGGCAATTAGTACTCCAAAGAGAAATGCTGAAGTAAACAACTGGAAGACTGTTGATGAACAAAAAAAAAAAAACTAAAGGACAAATAATCTTATATGTTTTATATTCTGTAAAAGTTCAAATAATAATACAAACAACAAAAGAAAAGTTCTTTATGTCTTCAACTCAATCTGAAACAGGTACTGTTTTCTATTATACTTTAAATGTTAAAGTTAATATAAATTCAAGTACATTTAAATCAATCACTCAAGTATATTAAGCATAATTTAAATCTTACTTCATTTTTTATTATTTATCCATCAAATATATTCATTTTTTTAAACAGATTAATCAACACATAGCAAAGTTCTCAATATTTTTATGTTTGTTTTCTTCTCTCTTACATATAAAGTCTTCATTAACATATAATGTTCTATTTAGTTCATAGTTGTATTGCTTAAAAGATATAGTAAGTCCTGTTGTAAACTTTGTTATCAGTCTCTGACTGCATATTTTTCTAAAAGACAAAAGTGTTCTTGTTTGGGTAAACAGCAGAGATGGGACGGAATGTGTCATGATTAATACAAAGTGTTTCAGTTTGGCATTATCATAAGACTAATTTAAATAGTCTTAAAACTGTTTTGTTTTAGTTAATTTGTCTATGTTGATGTAGAGTAAGGCAGAATTTGCTCTCCGTGGTGTTTTGTGGCTTCAAGCCAAATATGATGTGGTTCTGGACATCCGGAGTTCAGTGACATCAGGAGTTCTGCCAATGTTTAAATGTCCTGTTATGGTCTGCCTTGTGATAGTGTATATCATAGTATGCTTGAAATGCATTTTCTGTAATGTGAAATCTATAAAGCAGGCTAGAGCAGTCGCGTGAATAGTAGTTAATCTTGCCAGAATTAAAAAAAAAAAAAAAAACACATACCCTTTCCGCTTGGTTCTCGAGATAGCCTTACAGTCATGAATGGTATTAAAAGCACAAGCTCCATATATTGTCGACGTTTTTCATGTTTTTGCTTATGTGCGTCATCCCCTGGCTTTATCTAACTGACGCTCATCCAGGAAGCATGCTCATTTCATTTTTTAAAATAACATGACCATTATTTATACACCTATGACCACAAGACATTCCTCTGTGCTTTTCCGTTGTTGGGGCAACGATATAGTTGTGGTGCTGAAAATTGTAAGGAACCACATTGCTTTTATATATTTCATGTTTATATTAAGTACTTTCCACCTTATTTTTCAAACGCAGAGATGCACTAATTTCTTAACTGCACAGAGAACAGCATTTTGAGAGAAGTATGCAGTTTTAAAACAAAAGCAGAGATATATACATTAGTAAGACAATACATTTTTAAACTACAATCTCGATCTTCATAAATTAGTGTTTCCTTAAGCCTCTCTTGAATTGTCCATGTCCTGGATGACACTAATATTGCATTCTCTCTGCATACTTTCATTTTAAACTCCACCCTCACTCACCACCCAGATCGTGTGTTCATAGTATGCATGTTCCTTTCTCCTCTATTTTTTATGTATATATGATAACGTTTTATCACAAAATTGTTCTGCTACCTGCCATAATGTTTTTATCCCCTCTATTCCCCTTCCCCTAAATTGCCTCAATAGTTATCACAAAGTTGCAATAGGTGTATATGCATACAAGAACACCTGAGGGAGACTCAATTCATTCTGCTGCTGTAAGATGCTGTAAATGTTTTACTTCAGCAATATAGAGAATTAAAGCAATCTTCACTGACATTAAATATGGAGGTGAATAATGGGTTTATTAAATGAGCCTGAGAAGCAAATCAAAAGCTGATCACTTTTTGTGTAGCTCATCTTACACAGAAAAGCAACAGAAATGTAATGTCACTCAGCAGAAAGGAACTTAATGTTGGCTTGTATATGAAATAACAAAAAAGTAGATTTCACTGGTTACCAATGAATAATATATACATCTTTATTTATTTATTTGTGTTTTGTTAATTAATAACAAATAAGGTTTTAGTTAGTTATGTATATATGTATGCATATTGCTTTTTTGACAGTGAAAGTCTGAATGGGTAGAACACCCCCTCCTTTTTCAATGGAGAAAAAAATATATATTTTATTTTATTTATTTATTTAACATTTGTTGACCGGGAAAGTCCGTCTAGGTTCAACAGATCCTGTTTTCAGCGGAGGCCCAGGGAGAAATGCTCCAGAATGTATATATATATATATATATATATATATATATATATATATATATATATATATATATATATAATTTGACTATCACTGATTGTTGGATTCTGCTAGGTATTTTATTCTGATGACCAGTTTTACAAATTCAGTTTAGTTACAGGAGTTGAATGGGTGATAGCTCAACTGCCTTCTTCTTTCATATGTCCCAAACATTCAAAAAATAAATTCTCATGCTAATAACATGACTATAAAATGTTGTATTTGCCTTTCACCCAAGATGCTCTGGTGACATGTTCATTAAGGAACATCCTTTTCTCCAGACATATTTGTTAAGCACAGTGTATGACTTGCACAGTAGATATCTGGAAATTCAGCACTGGTGTTCAAATCCTGGGGACTACTTCTCCCTTTTATATGTTAAACATACTCTCCCTACCTAATGGTGATGTGGTTAAATCCAAAAGATGAAAATATAATGGGGGAATTGCAGGCTTTTGTTATGGGCTCATTCCGTCCCAGCCACACTAATTCTTCCATAAAGCTAAATAACTCATAACCTTGCTATCATTCCTCTTCCTCCAGTTTTAGGACATTAATTAGATCTTGCTTAATTGATTTCGTAGTCAGAGACTCATTTACCTGTCAATTGTTCAGATTTTCACAGAGTATATATATATATATATATATATATATATATATATATATATATATATATATATTGTAAAAAGTATTGTTGAACATGAGAAAATGTTTATTAATACTCTAAACTATTTTGAAATTATATTACCTTAGTCTAAATGTTTTGTACCTTTTTGAAACCTGATTAGAAACAAGTGTTACTGAATTACAATAATATAAACAGAAAAATAATATACTTATATATTTTAGCTGATTATATTATTTTCATATATTATTTAAGTGTCTTTATTTAAAACTAAAGAGGATAAGGGAAACTGATCCAAACATTATTTGTGAGGGTAGAAAGTTTGTTTGGTTAGATTCACTAACCAAACAAAGAGGTATATTACCTCATAGTGATAGGGAATGATTTTTAAGGTTAAGAATTACAAGTTCAGAAGTTTTATTGTCGTTAATTATCACTTTGGTGTCAGTCAGAAACATGCAAAAACTATTCAGTAAAAACATTTTTAAATTCTTCATCCAAGATAGAAGAAAAAATAAACAATATTTACATAAAAGCACATATAAAACAAACTCAAAACTAGGAAATTAAATGTTTATCCATAAATGTTAATGGTCTGAATAATAGTAATAAAAGAAGAAGCCTATTCAAATACATAAATTTACATAAACCACAAGTATTTTACAAGAGACACACTTATTAGATAGCGATGTAAACAACTTAAATATCAATAATTACACAGTATTAATAAGTTCTCAATATAAAACAAAAAAAAAAAAAAAGAGGAGTAGCTATACTACTTCGCAATACAACTATAACACCTAAAATAATTACTACTCATCAAGATACATCAGGTATGTTTTGTCTAGCTTCAATAGAGTTAAATAAGAGAATCTATACTTTAGTAAATCTATATTGGATTCCAGGACTAGGATTAAGAACAGTTAAACAGCACTAACTAAGGGTAGCCTGATATTGGCAGAAGACTTCAACTGTATAATAAATGAAAAAGATTCCGATTCTAAATCTAAAAGAAGAAAACAACCTATCTCCAAGGCCCTTTTAAAATTTATAAATACGCTATATTTAAAAGATATAAACGAATTTGCAGAACCAGACTGACTAATCTTTTCATTTTATTCTCATAGATATAGAACTAACTCTAGAATAGATAGAATATATGTCGCCAATGACCTAATAACAAAAATTGACAAAGTCAAAATTATAAATTGTCCCTTATCTGATCATAATGCCATAGTCTTTGAGATAGAGCTTACTCCTTTTCATTCAAATCCCATTACTAGGATACCTTCCTATATCACAAAATTGACAGATTTTATAGAATTTTATGAAGAAACAATCAAAAACTTTCTAGAAATAAACTACACAGAGGATATTTCAGAAATATATGTCTGGGATTCATTAAAGGTCGTTACATATGGGAAACTATTATCCTGGTACATAAATAAAAGGAAGTCATGGAATAAAGTTATGCTAGACTTACAAAACAAAGCAGATGAATTGAAACTGGAAATACAAAAGGGCAATACTACTCAAGTTCAAGAACTTACGCAAATCAATAAGAAGTATGCAGAATTGTTACATCATAAGATTATGATTAACTTAGAAAAGATAAAAATAAACTCATACTCTATTAATCCAGCACACCTGAGACACTTAACTAATAGGACAAAAAAAATCAAATCTAAACAAATAAAAGAAATATTTATTCCTAATACTATCAAAAGAGTTACAGATCTAAATGATATTTTAGACACATTCAGACTTCAATTTAACTTTGATAATTCCCTAAACACCCAAGATACACCTACCAGGGATATAAAAAATACTTAGAAAATAATATTATTAAGTTAACACAAGAACAATAGACATTATAAACACACCAATCAATATAACAGAATTAAAATCACAAATTAAAAAGCTCAAGACAAATAAAGCACCTGGCCCAGGCAATATGCTACCAGAAATGTATAAATTAATACCCAATTAAGCCATATCCTTACTATTAAAAGTATATGATATAGCTAAAAAAGATTTGAACATACCACCCTCTTGGAAATATTCATTGATATCTCCAATTATCAAACCAGATAAAGATGAGAAGCAGTGCTCTTCATATAGGCCAATATCATTACTCAATATAGACTATAAGATGTTTATGGCTATATATGCACATAGGATCAACCACTTTCTTCCTTTCTTACTTCACAAACATCAAACAGGTTTTATTAAAGGAAGAAACACTTCAGATAATATTAAAAGGATACTAACATTAATAGACTATAGCAAACATAGAGTCCTAGATTTAAATGTAATTTCATTGGATATTAATAAAGCTTTTGATTCTTTAACTGGAACTTTCTTTCACTAATTTTCAAAGAATATAACTTTCCTTCTAATTTTAATAACCTTATCCAAATACTATATGAAAAATCTACTGCATATGTTAAACTAGGATCACATAGATCAGGCCCTATAACAATCAAAAAGGGAACTAAACAAGGTTGCCCTTTATCACCATTGTTATTTGCATTACTCATAGAACCCTTTGCAAATCAAATCAGATCAAGCAATAACATAAACGGCATATGTATTAATAAAATGTTAAACCTTAAAATCCAACTCTTTGCTGATGACATACTTTTAACTCTCTCATATGCCAATGAGTCTTTAAATGCTTTATTTAACTCCATGAATAAATTTCAAAATATTTCAGGCCTAAAATTTAATGAAAACAAAACTAAAATTATGCCCTGTAACTGTAAAAAAATATATAAACAAAAGATTTTCCAAATATATAGTAACAGAAAATAAATTATTATACCTGGGAATAAATCTACTCAATGAATTAACAGATTCTCTAATATTTAACTATAATAAAATACTAGACAAAATAGAACAAACAATTGGTTACTGGAATAAATACATCTTTTCAACAGTAGACAGATTATATCTTATTAAAGCAATCATATTTCCCAAAATATTATACTTAATACAAAACTTTTCATTGCCACCTCCCAAATATATTATTTAAAGATACAATAAACTAATTTTAAATTTTCTATGGTTTCCAAATAAACCCCGTATAGCCTTTAATAAGCATTTACCAGATTGGGAAGATGGTGGAATTAATTTACTGGATATTTATTTATATATTACCTCCTCTGTTATTAAAAATATAACACTATGATTAAATAATTCATACACACCAATATGGAAACAAGTGCATGAGCAGATTTACATAGAATTTAATTACAATCATATACAAGACAATTTAACTGTAATATCATCACCCCTTATATGGATGTTAAAAGATATTTTTTTAGGGAAAAAGAATAATATCAACAAATTACCATCAAACTATATAGGCTCTGCACTAACAGTGTTCAAAACATATATAAACAAAATATGAAATATTAATTCTTGGATTTTTCGTATTTTCCCTATAGCTTTTACACCCACTATTCTAGACACATCCCAAATCTCTAAAATGAATATACTCAAGAAAGAATCATTACTCTTTTGGCATCAACTTATAGAGAAAGGAAAAATACTAACAAATGAACAGATAACTTACAATTATAATATAAATAAAGACTACTGGTTGCTTTTACAAAATCTAAGACATTTTCTTATAAATAAAGTAGATCAAATGCAACCTTCAGTTAGACATGAAGCTCCAAAATTCATTGAATACCTTATTCTTATCACAAAACAACCTTATCAGGGTACAAGTTACTTATCTAATATCTATAAAATTGTTAAAGAAACAAAAAAATTATCATGAAAAATCATACTGGGATTATTATACTTTAATAAACAACCATCCTCCAATTGAAAAAGAAAAAAAGTAATATTCTAAAATCTTCCAAATTTTCTATATTATCAAAATACTGGCAATTATTTACTTGGAGATATCTACATAGAAGTTTCTATACACCACATAGGCTAGCCAAAATGTTTTCTAGTGAAGATCATTGTTGGAGATGCCAAATCAAGATAAAAGCAGATTGGCAGCATGTTTTTTATGAATGTATATGTCTCAATATGTACTGGAAGTCTATTAACTATTTGTTTCAGACTGTTTATAATGATAATTTTCAATTAACAAAGTCTATAATTTTATTCAATTCTCCTATTCCAAACTGTGTACCAAAAAAGGACACTAAAATCCTATGGTCACTATTGGAAATTTCACGTAAAATCATAACTACACACTGGAAAAATGAGGCTTCTCCTACGTTCAAGGAATTTAAGAATTTAACATCAACAGTTGCTCACATGGAAATATTAACAGTGAAGAACAGAACTAAAAGATCTACTTCATACTATTACTCTTGGATGAAAGTACTGGAAATACTCGAAAAGATCAACGAAGATATATCATCTTATGTTTCTAACTTTATATAATATAGAATTTTAATGTTATTTGCATAGGCACCAATGTAAATAGTTATATAATGGTTTGAAGTTAGTAATGCTGTAGAATTGTAAATATGTTATTTATCTATATTTCATGTAATGTTTCTTAAGACAACTTATTTGAAATAATAAAAAATATTTAGTGAAAAAAAAAAGATACTATGATGTGAAAAAAACAGTTACTCTTTCCTGTGATGCTTGAAAATGTGGTCTAGGTGGGGTTATGCTTCAAGAGGGTAGACCAGTAGCCTATGCATCTAGAACTCTAACCCAAACTGAGATGCAGTATGCTCAAATTGAGAAGGAACTTTTGGCACTAGTATTTGCATGCTCCAAGTTTTGTGATTATAATTATGGTCAAGCTATTCAGATTGAAACTGATCATCAACCTCTAGCTACTATTCTAAAGACGCCTATGCATTCCGCTCCAGTGAGATTACAAAGAATGATGCTCAAATTGCAAAAGTACAATTTCAAAATGGTGTACACTAAAGGCAAATTGCTCTATCTGGCTGATACTTAATCCAGATCACCCAGGATTTCAACAGAGCAGCTTAATGCAACTTTTTTTTTACTTTGATGTGATGTCAGTGTGTAATTTTTCCACTACTATACTTGATGACTTAAGAGATCATACTCAGACTGATCCAATTTTACTGAAGCTCAATCACTATATTAATGTCGGATGGCCATCAAAGCAATCTACTGTATCACCTGAAGTGCAAACATATTTTCCTTACAAAGATGAATTGTTAATGAAAGATGGCATTATTTTTAAAGGTTCTAAAATTGTTGTTCTTGCTTCCTTACAACAAGAATATAGCCACATTTTGCATCATGGTCCAGAAAATTAGTATTTTGGCTTTCATTACTGAAAGACATTGATAGAGGTCTTTCTTCTTCTTCAGTATGCAATAGTATCAGAGCATATTTGCAAAGAGAACCACTTCAGCTAAGTCCAATTCCTGAACTACCTTGGTCTACTGTAGCAACTGATATCTTTGAGTGGAACAATCAACACTAATTAGTTCTGGTAGACTCTTATTCAAATTGGTTCAAGATTGATCTGCTACCTAACCTAACCCGAACTGCTGTTATTACTAAGTTGAAACATCATTTCTCAGTTCATGATAGTCCAGACAAACTTTTTTTCTGACAATGGTACTCAATTTACTAGCCAGAAGTTTCAGAAATTTGTAAAAGAATGGGACTTTGTACATATCACTAGTAGCCCTGAATATCCTCAGTCCAATGGTCTAGCTGAAAGAGCAGTGCAGAGTGCAAAGCAATTACTTGAAAGGTCAAAGAGTGACAATACTGATGTATTCTTGAATTTGTTTAATCCCAGAAACATATCCAGTGATGATATTCTTGGCTCATCTGCTCAGAGACTACTTTCCATTCAAACTAGAACTATGCTACCAATCTCTTCAAGTTTGTTGCAGCCTAAATCTAAGAAAACTTCTTTAAGAAACGTAATAACCAGAAATCTAGTTACGAAAGATAGAGTAGATTACTTCACCATGGAAAGAATGACAGATGGTACCAATTGAGACAACAAAAGGGTTTGATCGAATAGGACAGATTACAGGCATCTGTGCCCAGCTGAGATATTACATGGTAAATTCCAAAAGAGTGGAGTACAGGAAGAATCACAAACATCTTCTTCCTGTACCAGAATTATTATCATCATTGCAAAAACAACATTGTTTCTGTGATGTGGACTCTAAACTGAAGAGTGAGTCAGATACTGTTTCCAGACAAGAATATGTTCAAAATTCTGACTCCATTCCAGAAAGTAATTCAAACATTCCACGGGTAAACCATTTTACAGAAACTATTCCAGTTGCTAATTCTAATAGCCAGTTTTACATCACACAATATGGATGAGTGTCTGAACCAAGTGTGAATTACGCAGCAACATGGACTTGATTGTACATACTTATATATCAAATATTATATAATGCATGACTATGGGTAATCTGGGATTTCTGCATGCCAAACAATCTCATAACAATTGCATGGTCTCTTACTGAAAGAGGGAGGATGTAGATCGTAGTATCAAGTGTCTGCTTTATCTTTAAGAAGCATGTGAGGCTGTTTGTGCACGTATATAATCTGCACACATGCAAACCTCTAGTGCCATTTTGAAGGAGCATCCAGGGAGGGAGCATGCATGATCACAGTTGCTAATTGCATATGTTACTTAAGTTACAGTCAATAATCAACAATGGTAATGTGTTTGTATGAAATAAAGCTGTCTGAACAGAGCACACAAACACTCTTTATTCATGTCCCAGACATGAAAGCAACAAAAACCTCTTCTGCAACATCAATAGAATGGCTTGGAGGTACAGGTATATCTCACAGAAGATACTGCTGCTTTGGAACAGGCTCTCTATCCACATAAAATAAAGCTCATCTCTGCCCATATTCAACCTCATCTTGGATGTATGGATGGGAAACAGAAAATCTGCTCCAGGACTGCCCCCTGTCCTACTAGTGGACAGAGGCAGATCCTTAATGCTTTATTCCATACATGGGTACCCCATTAGTATCCATGGCATGATCCAGGTTAATCTTATGACTTCACTCCTCTGGGCCAGTAATCAAGGAGCCTCAGTCCTCACTACTGACACCAGTGAGGGATGTTCACTTGGAACAAAGATAGATACACACAGTATTTTCAGATGCAGCTCTCTGCACCAAGCACAATTTCCCTTAAGAGCACACAGGGAGCACACTCAGTCCTGGGGCTGGGTTTCCCTCTCTTTCTCCAGACCCCAAATAAGACTCCCCACTGACACAGCTGTAGGGTTGAGTACTCATCAGAGTATTCCAAGCAAAGTCCTCCACCAACCTCTCCGTGAAACCAGTGCTCTGTGTCCCTGCTCCAAGCAGCTGACACATGCACACTTTTTGAGATTTGATTATCACACACACACACACACACACACACACACACACACACACACACACACACACACACACACACACACACACATGCCTGGTAAATGCTAGCACAGATTTACCAGCAATCCCCCCCTCTGATTCCCCCCTCTGCCCAGACTATAAGGTAGACACTGCCATCAGAATACTCCAAATCCAGCTACTCTAAGGCTCTTACCAGGGTATCCAATTATACTTAGTAAAATGAACACCAATACAAATGCTAGTACTTTGTCCAAATGTAAGGCTTTCATGAGCAGCCACAGTGTTACCAAATAAATATAAGTACTCTTGAGGGTTACAAATTTCCTAAAAACGCCAGCCACAATGATAAGTTTAAATATATTTAATAATAAATAGTAAAAAAACATACAAGTAGTAAATATCTATTTACAATAAACACCAGAGTTTTAGTCACAGGAAATATTAAAAATAAAACAGATGAAAAGTTACACACAGATATAGAAAAACAATACTTAACTAATATCACTATATTTTCCTAACTGATCTAAAGAATTAATGTCCTCTAGTTCACTTACTAGAGCAAGGCAAGATGACATGGGAGAGAGGTCTTTTTATGTCAGGTTTCACAAACAGACTGCCCTGCAACATTTGTCTCATGAAGTATTAAAGCATCATTTCAGTACTGGCTTACAGAATGACATCACACACATCTGGTCATCTGAATTCTGGTTCTCACACTAACCCTGTTGCTAGCAACTGAGCCAGAATCTTGCACATATGTGTCACCATATGCACACATAGTGCTTTGCTAAGATGTGTTATAGCATCTGGAAGCTATAAAACCATTTCAAAAACTTCTACCATTCCAGGGTAGCAATTAGTAATAGAGTAGGATTCCTAGTCCTGATTTTCACAGACAGTTTGTCTCTGGCTGCAATCAGAACTGTACAATACAATCTTTATGGTGTACACTAGGTAATTTAATTTCAGACTGTTTTTCAAAGTTAGCTGGACTGAGATTAACCTATTTTCTTCCAGTATCCTCTGTTACAATATATTCATTACAACAGTTACAATACAGTCTGACATACAGGTGTATTTCTGTTCTGTTCAGCAGGACTCACTGTTGGTACATTTTTAACCCAAGCAGCTTTACAAATGTATTTCTAACACAAGCACATGCACAAATCAGTTTGATATACAAATGCTATATATAATTATTTACAAACCTCCAGCTAGCTATGCTGGCATATGTTACACATCCACTACCCTACTTCTAGCATAGCTGGCAATGCCTCACATCATCATAATTCTCATTAGGGGTAATATATAATTAGCAATCTTGGTATGGGCAAGGCCAATCTCTAACCAAATGGGATAGGCTAATTCAAGCACAAAAAGGGAAACTGGCTAAGCTTATACTGGCCCGCAATGGCAGCAGGCCTAGTACTTACTTATGAACCTATAAAAAATATAGCAGCAAATGGGGAATGTGTCTTCTGTCAAGTACATCATCACCAGAAGTTTAATCCAAAAATCTTAAAGCTTCTCCCACCATGTAGGTGCTTAAAGTAGAGAGATATAGTCTATACAAACAAAAGAGAGGAAGCTGTAATCTTATGTTGGTATACACCTGCATCAACTTTCAGGACAGACTCAAAAGAATATTAGTAAGGGGATGGAAGACATCCTATTAAGAGGCATGCTATTGCTCCATTTTGTGAATCCAAAGATGACAGTGGCTACAGGACCCAGCTGCCACCAGACAAACAGTGTTAACATGGGTCTTGCAAGGGGAAACAAGTCCAAGTCTGTACACATATACAGAAGTAGGTATTTTAATTTTATTTTTTTTAACTTTTCAGCATTTTGACATTTGAAGATTTTGCACACTGTATTATAACTTTCAATGTCTTGAAATGTCTGGACTCTGCATATTTCAACTTTAATTGTTGCTGTTTTATTTTTGAGTCACTATGTTGTGGCTTTTTTGAAATACATGTCTATCATACTTGCTTATTTGTTTAAGGTACGATTTGGCATTTCCAAGTTTGCCACAAATTACTGCAGACTACTACAGTTAGCTAGAGCTTATAACACTGCAACATTGTTTTGCTATTGGTGCTTCCTTAATGGATTTTACGTTTTGCTTGTCATCTTTCACTCTGTTTTCTGGAGATACTGGACTATGTTTGTTGTCAAGTTACTCTCAGCTTGTCTGCAGACATATTTTTTGAATGTTTTCTAGAGGTTGTATGCTCCCACAATCTGAGATTTACAGCTTTGGAGGTTTAAATATCATGGAATGTTACCTTTTGTTTCAAAGATGCTTTTATGAACTTTTTCTGGGTGCCTTCTAGAGGTGTTATTCTGAATGCGAAGCAGTTTTTTTGAATATCTTCAGTGGCTGAATATATCCATTAAATGCATAGCTACAACAGCACAAATTGGGCCCATGTTTTACATGAACTTGGTTCTTTAGAATTTTTGCTAATTCTATGCTATGTATGTAGTTTTGTTTAATTGTTATTTTTTTTTATTTTCATCACACTGCCTTTTACTTTGTTGCATTTCAAAATTCACTTGTTGATTTTGTGGCATATTTTATAATTTTACACTCCACAAATGTCAATATTTTAAATACCTTTACATAATTTAGGATATCTGTGTTCCTTTTAAGCATTTGCATCAGACTCATAACTTCACAATAATTTAGTTTTAAGTGTTTAGGAGTGAAACTCCGTATTAAATCTGAAGCTGAAGTTCCATATAGCATATGAGCAAAACACAAAATATACAAAAACTATGGGATGCAAAAAAGGGAAATCTTATCTTTATTGGAATGAAAATGTGTCTTATTCTTCACTGTGATTATCAGCAGAGAAGTGCAAGTTGTCCAATTATAAATAATGAATGTGGTTTGTAACATCAGACTGTGGATATCAGATGGATAGTTAATCCTTGGCAGCTTGGTTATCCATTTCCCAAAAAAGTACCACTGGTACAGAAAATAAAACAGCATCATTAATACCAAGAAAATCTGAGTGTGGCCCCTATATTCCCTACTTGATGAAGAAAAATGCTTGTGAGGTCTGCTATGAAACCTAGCTTCAGCTCTATGCTCTAATCTTATGACAGAGTAACTTCAGGAGAAAAAAACGGTTTCTTTCGGGTATCAGTTACAAAGGGATTCCAAAATATGGCTTCAAAATTAAGTAACCTTAATTATTCTATGGATTAAACAACAGGCAGTCTGGGAGCCTTACTGTCTGACCTTGAATGGTCAGAACTTAGAATCTACCAGATTGCTGGGATTATGTCATGGTGACTATACACAGAAAAGAGGGAGAAAATAAGTGTTTTTTTTCACATTTTTTCCTTTTAGGTTCATAGGTTCATAGATTAGTACTAAGCTAACTGCCCTTGTGGGCCATTTTAAGCCTAGCCAATTACCCCATGTGAGAATCAAACTCTGCACCTTGCGTTTGCAAGGTAAACACCTTAACCATTATGCCATCCTCTTTGTGTTTGTGCAATCTTGAAGCTGGTATCTATATCTATATTTATATCTATATCTATATTTACATCTATATATCTATATCTGTATGTCTATGTCTATATATCTGTATCTATATCTATGTCTATGCATATATCTGTAACTATATCTATAGCTGTATGGGTCTACTTTGTTTCAATGAAAGCTCATTTCACTGAATTTCAGTTCACCCTCACCAAACCGCTGAAAGCTCAAATTACTGAAAACTCATTTCTCCAAATCGCATTTCGCTGAAGTGAAGTACTGACACTGTGTAGAGTACTGTAAGCCAAGTAAAAGGTATATGCCTTTTTCCCCACTGTAGTGTGATCCTGACCCATCTGATCTTTGGAAATATAACTGATTATCAACAATAAACACATTATTAGTAAGTACTATTTCCAGTAATTGACAAATGTTTTCAATATTTCTGCCATCCATTTCAGTATCATGCCATAAAAATCACAAATTACATCCTATCCATATTCATTGGAAATGACTGAAAATAGTGTGTTTATGTCTAGAAAAATTAATTTTGATACTTGATGTATCCCATTCATATAACTTTGTTAAAAAGTCTTTGGTATCTCTTATAAAGCATTTAAAGCTCTTAACCTTATTCAAAAACTTCCTTAAAATGAACTGTAGGTACAGAACATTTCTGCTTTTAGCATGGTAATATATGAAATGCAACTTAATAATGTTATATCCACAGACTTATTTAATTATTTAACCATATCTTGCCCTATTATACCTATTTTGTATGGTTTGCCCCCCCCTGAAACCAACAGTCTTGGGAAGAGAGTGGGTAATGGAACCAATCTCGCTGTACCTACAGTCAATTCTAGGGAAGTTTGAAGTTAAAGCAATTGGAAGTTTGGCATGTTTTCACACTGTCTGTTCCTTTTAAAGTTCTGGGGTTATTTTAGTATTCATGGTCTTTCAGTGACTTGATTTTTCATTAGTTGGTTTTAAAATGGGAGCTTAATTGGTAGGTGTTTTTTACTAATTTATATGATGGGTGAAATTGTGTTTATTTGTTCTAATGAAGTTCCTATGATTAGGAACAAAAGCATCAACTTTTTTCTTTAATAAACAGTTTTTATATATGTACTGAGGGCCATTGTCCTTTTGGCTGTTGCCACACAGGATTCTAGGAATTAGGAGTCTTGTGGTTATCCCGAGATTTGCCTTTCGTATTTATATATATATATATATATATATATATATATATATATATATATATATATATATAGATCTGCTTCAGTAGATTGAACATTTACAAGTTTGAACCACATATGGCCAAGACCATATGTTCGCACCCGTAAATGTTTGAATACTGAAGTAAAAACACAAAAAAACAAAAAATGAAACGTCTATAGCAGGGGGGCTATGCTCCCCCGCACCCCCCACACTGCCCTTACTTAAATATAACAACTCCAAGATCGCACTACATTGCGGAAATGGGAAATCTTCCCTTTCTGCTATGTATGGAGATCTCCATTCAGTCCGATCGAACTTTTACAAATTTGAACATATGATTTTGGCAATATGTGGTTTGAACTTGTAAACGTTCGATAGACTGAAGGGGACCCATATATATATATATATATATATATATATATATATACATAATATATATATATATAAAACCAGCCGCGGTGGTACAGTGGTAGTGTTGTTACCTCACAGCAAGAGGTTCTCCCGTTTGATTCTCGGCTGGGCTTGGGAGTGCCTTCTGTGTGGAGTCTGCATGTCCTCTCCATGGTTGGGTAGCGCTTGAAAGACATGCGTGCGTAAATGGGCATGCCTTCGTTGAAGGTTGAGTGTCGAGCTGGCACCTCGGCATTTCGTAAAAATCTACTGCCAATCATTAGCGGACCGGAGTTCCACTGTGGCGACCCCTTACCGGGAAAAGCCGAAAGACAAACAACAGCAACATATATATATATATGTATATATATATATATATATATATATATATATATATATATATATATATATCTATATATATATATATATATATATATATATATATATATATATATATATACATACATACATATATATATATATATATATATATATATATATACGTAAAAAATATAGTCAGCACTAAACCACGGCAATGAATAACTTAATAAAAGATTTTAATAAACAAACTGTAACAAACAGTAATGGTGAGCGCTTTCGCAGTCAAGCTGCTTCATCAGACAATGTTCATCACACAGCTCCACCCATATATACATCACAAATAACTCTAAATGCAATTAAAGGCAATTTAAAATAAGAACAATTAAAATTTAAAGGGCCAGTGTAAAATTTCAGAGAGGCTGTCCTATAATGTAATTACACATATACATATTATCTACATAACATAAAAAACTTAAATTAAACCAAAAATGCACTGATATATGTATGAAAAACACTTAATTAGCGTAACAGCCTATTGATCAAGACCGGTTGAATAGACACCTTATCATTGAGGCCTCTGCCCATATTCGCCCGCATCCTAATGATCCACTCAAGTTCCCTGTTTTCAACTCTATTTCTAGTGGCCCCCCTCCTTATATTGAATTTAACCTTTTCAATAATCATAAATCTAAATTCATGCCCCATGCCCATAACCATAACATGTATTGAAAGTGCATTGGTATTAATGTGTCTGGATATATCGTAAAGATGTTCCCTGATCCTGTCTCATAATCTACATGTGCTTGAGCACTGTTTATCCACACAGCCTACCTTTTTTCTTGTATATATATATATATATATAATATATATATATATATATATATATATATATATATATATATATATATATATATATATATATATTTATATATATATATATATATATATATATATATATAGACACACACACACACACACACACACACACACACACACACACACACACACGCACACACACACACACACACACACGCATGCACACACAAACACCTATTAAATACATGTACATATAAGATGTCGAAGGGTATTTTTTTCTAATGCATTTTGCTCTAGTCTGTTATCAAACAAAATGTATTTTGAAAAATGGGCAGTTAGTGCTAGACTACAGAATACTGGAATTAGGAGAAGTTTCTGTTTTTTTTTTAATCTGGTATTGTGCAGTCGCAGAAGTAGCATATTTAAGTTAGCAGGGATGTAGGGGTTGCAGTACCCCATGCTGGGTGCAGAGAGCACTTGCTCCCATACAAAAATGCCTAATTTCTTTCCTTGGTAAGTCCATATTTTGAGATTATGTGATATATAGTACGGACTTTGAAGAAAGTGAGTTTGATGGTTTAACCTGAACCCTTCTGCGTGTGTGTGTGTGTGTGGGGGGGGGTGTGTGGGTGTGCGTGTGTGTGTTTGTGTACATATATATATATATATATATATATATATATATATATATATATATATATATATAGATATATATATATATATATATATATATATATATATATATATAGGTCTACTTTGATTCACTGAAAACTCATTTCACTGAATTTCAAAACACTTGCAGCAAATCGCTGAAAGCTGAAATCACTGAAGACTTATTTCACTGAATCACATTTCACTGAATGTAAGGCAAATAAAATGCATATGCCCTTTTCCCCCAGTGTAGTGCAATCCTGAAGTTAGTAAATATAGTTGGGGGGGCACAGCTTCCCACATTGGGTGGTGAGGGGGTAGCCCTCCAACTACCTTTGATTTTATATTGTTAGCTTTCAATGAAATGAGATTCATAAATATAAAAGCTAAGTAGGTGGGGTGCTGTGCCCCCCAACTATATATACTAACTCCAGGATTGCACTACAGTGGTGAAAAGGGCATATACATTTTATTTGCCCAACAGTACTTACATTCAGTGAAATGAGTTTTCAGTGAATCAAAGTGGACATGTGTGTGTCTGTATGTGTGTGTGTGTGTGTGTGTGTGTGTGTGTGTGTGTGTGTGTGTGTGTGTGTGTAGAGAGAGAGAAAAAGAGGGAGAGGCAAAATCTGTCCTAAGAGAACTTACTGTAGTACCTTTTTCTATACAGTCACTGAGTTATGAAACTACTTATGGATGGAGTGAGCATGCATCATATTGTCATAGGCAGTTGTGGAAAGCAGTCTGCTTTCTTTGCAAATCTGCAGCCTATCTATGGACAACATACATGTATCAAAAATATTCCTTGATGTCCTCAGACATTGCTCGTAACAAGTATTACAGTGGAAGTATTGTCATCTGCCTAGAGTGGTTTCTAAAGGAAGCCTCACAAATGTAAGCAATATCATAATATGTAGATAATATTGGCATTACAAGTCTTCAACTTCAACAATACACTGTAGGCATATACATAATGAATACCGCTAAAGTGGCACAGCACAACTGATGTGACATAAAACAAGTGGAGATACTTTGGTATCAGGTAGCTACACTTTTTCTGCAAGTAGAGGTAATGCCATATGTGTGAGCATGTCAGAATATTACAGACTTATAGGACATATTTGCTGACATATTTTGCTTTTCAGCACTATATCCCACTAATGGCCATCACTATCATGCAATGTTTCAGAATTTTAAGGACTGATACCACACGGCCCTAATGTCTCTCAACCCTTGATGAGTCCAGCCAGCTGTATTAGAATAGAGAGGTAAAGAGAGATAATGTTTTTTTCTATGACTCAGGTAGGTTGGTTTCACTTGGCATCCCAAAGACTTATAAGAACCAGTGGGAAAGGGAGTATTGATGAGGGTATGTCTGCACCTCCCTCTTCAGAGAAGGCATGGGGATGGCGTGCAATTATACTCCTACTTTGAACAGTTACCAAAGTAGGTGAATATCCAGTCGCAACTTTAGGCAGGGTGTGGACTCACCTAAAGAGATGTTCACATCTTGCAGCTTGCAGTGCTCTTCTGAATGATGCTGGCATCACTAGGATGGAGTAAAGCTTGCCTGTACTATGTCAGGTCACCCTTTGTGGGCAACAATGGTTTCTCCCAGTCTCACTCTTCTCCTGCACCTGCCTTCACCACTTCATACCAACCAGTTAACCTGCCCTTAGGGGACTAAATATTGAGGTGATGCTATATAACTAGCACCACCGACAGGAGGGTACAGGGGAGGTCACGCTCCCTTCAGAAGTCATCACATCCTACAGAGCTATCATAGAGTTGCAAAAAAAAATCTACAGATAAGCGGCTAAACTAGAAAAATGTACCAGTTACACCTCAGATCATATTTATTTATAGAAGCAGAATGTACTTGTTACCCCTCAGGTCATATCATTTAAGTCTACTTTCACTATCCTTCACTCTATCTCAACCACTAAGGCCATTTGCTCCTTTTCACATGTCTAATTAACTCTAATTTCTCAAATGCTTTCAAAATGTTGCACATATTGGAAATTAATAAATTGGATTTACCTTCTATCCTGAGCACTACGCTACCATTGTACTGTTTGACTGTTACTGATGTGTTATTGTACTCTAGTCTATTTTGTATTTGTGGCTATTTCTGATCCCAGTAAACAACTCTGAATATCTTCATATATACAAACAGAAATACAGAAATATTACTTGAATGAGGAATGATTAATGACCCGCGGTGGTGGTGTTGTGGTAGCGTTGTCACCTCACAGTAAGACACTGTCCAGTTTGAGTCTCAGCTAGAGCATCTTCTGCGTGGAGACATGCGTGAATGGGCGTACCTTCGTTAAAGGTTGTGTGTCAGGGCTGGTAACTCGGCACATAAAAAATCAACTGCCAGTCATTAGTGGACCGGAGTTCTGCTGTGGCGACCCCTAAAAGCCGAAAGACACAACAACAATTTGAATGAGAAATGGTTAGAGTTTTAAGAAATGCCTGGGCATTTCAGATATGTCCTCAATACTGCAGACAGCTAGAGTATAGTGTAATGCAGCCATACCTGCATATACATTCAGCAGATATCTGCTAATATGTGGTAGTCTGAACAGTATCACTATACGTGTGCACAGCACTGAACAGTGTAGTACAATGTGTAACAAAGAGTTGATAGTGATTTACTCATACTAGTGATATAGTTACTAGACACACAAGTTAACTGTAGTGATATGCTTATATGCCACTCCATATCAGTGCAAACTGCTATACTAACTAGCATCTCAAATTATTATAAAAGGCATTGTCATGCTGGTAAAATGTAAGTAACTGAACAGTTAGCATATACCCAGTCATCTGTTGTTTCTTATTGTATACTTGTAGGAAATGGATTATAATTACGTGACAGAAGACATGTAATGGTTTGCCCCAGTAATGGCATATATTTGTAAAAGGAAATATATTCAGCAGCCATTATGTTTACACAAACAGTTTGGCAACTTCTTGTGTTATGAATAATATGGATATGTAGGGTGTATATTATATCCTCGAACGCTTAAAAAAGCGAATGCTGATTGATCGAATTTATTTTCGCGAAACTGCAAAATATCAAAGCAGCAGAAACTCAAATTTTTTCCTAGGGAAAGAATTTGGTTGTCCATTTCTGTTGCTTCGGTATTTTCAATGTTATAGTGGAAAGTTACCGGTCAGATTCAGGTAAGTGTGCGATTGTGTGGATGTGAGTGTTAGGGTGATTTAGGTGAGTTAGGGTTAGGGCTCAGGTTAGGTGTGTGTGCGATTGAGTGGACATGAGGGTTAGGGCGGATTTAAGTGAGTTAGGATTAGGGAGAGAGTGAGGTGAGTGTGCGATAGTGACGGACCTTAGGGTTAGGGTTTGGGTTAAGGTAAGTGATTAGTTAGTGGTGTGTGCATAGTTTAGTGTAGGGTTAGGTATCCGATTTTAGGTGCATGTGTGTGGATTTCTGTTTGTTTGGTGTACTTGTGTTGTGTGTATGTGTTTTGGATCAGCATTTTTTTTCCCTGGGAAAAAAATCGCTGATCTGACAGTTCGAGATTGTAAGCTTTCGCATAAATTAGGTTGATCAATCAGCGTCCGCTTTTTTAAGCATTCGATGATATAATATAGACCCAGATATGTAAAATAAAAAGATCACTGGTTCTTTCTCTTTTGTAAAAGAACTTTACTTGTTTACAAAACTTTGCTACTAACTGACTAATAGGTTTGTAGGTCTATAGGTGTTTATTAAGCTAATGACCACAAGGGCCTTTTTAAGCCTAGCCATGCATCCCAAATCTCTGACAAGTTCTGATACCCTTGATAAGTATAAGCATGGGCCTGGGAGATAAACCACTGTATTATGTATTATTAATGTATTATAGATTTAGTGTACTCTCCTGTAGATTACATGGTACATGCAGTAGTATGATACTGAGACATTTAGGATGTTGTTGTTTGCTGGTTGAGATGTGGAATTGCTACTAGTGCAAGATTACTGTAGATAAGGACAGGAGCTATGCACCTCTCATTTTGCTGCATGTTGTGATTTGGTTTATGGGAAGCCATTCTGTAATAAGATGTATGGATAACATGTGCCCTAAAACAGTCCATTGAGTATAGAGCCTAACAGTCAGACTCTGAAATAATAATTATTTTTTTTTATTGGTACACGATTTATGGAAGTCACCACCATTAATGTGCATTTTACCTTGATGTCATTGTCATGCAGTCATAATAATGTCAGTTATCTAAGTTAGCGCAATATATTCCCAGCTTATGATTATATAACTGCAATTATAGAACACCATCCACAAATGGTAAAATTATATTGTGCAGCCATGGTATGTATAATGGACAGAAGTACGGATGGCTCATTTACCATCAGGAAACATTTCTCAACATGGTGCCCCTCAACACTATTAAGGAGCAAAGAAAGGTCCACAATCTGATGTCTACTGCTTCTGAAATACAGCAGCTAACCACAACTTGTTTCTGTATTCCATCACCCACTACTCTTCTTTGCAGAAGAGTAATTAAAAAAATCAGTAATCAGGTACCTGGGGCTTCTGATATACAAGAGCTAATCAAGTCTCATTTCTGCACCCTACCCCTCCTTCCTCAGATCAATCAAAAAAGGAACATTTGTTTCACAAATGGAGCAATACAGCACTCAGATTATAGTAAAAAAGAAAGAAATGTAGAAAGCAGTTGCTGTAATGTATACTGGGTCTGTATCACATTATTGAAGGTCTACTACCAGGAACCACTGTTCATTGACCCAAATACAGCAAATGCTCACTTTAGTGAATGTTTCCTTCAACTAATGACTTACCCAGGGAAAGGAATGAGTTGCCCAGCATTCCTACTGTCACACACAGCACAGTATTTCAAACCACCCAGGTGTGGTGGGGGGCTATGCCCCCCCGCACCACCCCTAACTATATATACTAATTCTGAGATTGCACTACAGTTGAGAAAAGGGCAAATTTCTAATGGTGGCCAACTTGTTCCTTTCCCTGGGTAAGTCATTCATTAAAGTGAATGTTTGCAAAAGAGAACATTCACTGTTTTTGGTTCGATGAACAGTGGTTTGTAGAAATGAACCTTCAACAAAGTGATATAGACCCATGTATACCACACAGCACAGGTTTTAGTTAAAAAAGAAAGAAAACGGGCCGGATTCAAGATGGCTTGCATGGAGTCTAAGAGTAGAGTAAGACTCCATGCAGCCATCATGTCCAACAAGCAATCCAGGAACAGCCTGTAGGGGCGTGTAAGAGAGCTCCTAAAACGGCTCTTACACGGACAGGGATGGGACATGCAAATCACCTCAATTACAGGCAAAAAGCATGCAAATGAGGTAGATTTGCGATTCAGGAAACCCGAACCTGTCCGAGTAAGAGCAGTGTTATTTGCAGAAATGTACGCAGTTGACAACTGAGTACCATTCTGCAGATAGCAAAACCGAGCCATGACAGCTCTAAATAAAGGTTGCATCCAGTGCAGGAAGCATGCCAATGGCCAAATATATGGCCATTGGAAATGTTCCCTGATGCAAAATTAAATTTTTTTTTTTTTTTACGCCGATTTCCGATGTTTAAGCATAGCGCAGCACTGCGGAAATGGGCTGCGCTCTAAAAACCAGAATACTAAAATTATAACCCACAAATGTGGATTTTATAGAAATAGTTAATGTACAATGCAAGGGAATGGCAGGCTGAAGACAACATGGCCACCGAGTAGAGGTTGCTAAGGGGGGAAGCTCAGTCTAAGACAAGTAACCAAGCATAAGTTGGCAATCCTATGTAAATGAGTGTTAGAATAGTGAATCACTAGTTTACATAGCAAATGAGCACAGTCAGTGGAATGTAGGAGTACGATATGGTGAGTAACAGAGTAGAAGATAGGTGACATCACGAGGGGGGTATGTTCGAAAGAAGTGAAGCTCATTGGAGCAGAGTGGCATGTGTCCGCTGTCAGTTAGACATCATGGAAAGAGGTGTGTCAACAGGTAGGCTAGGGAAAGCCAAGAAATGGAAAGTGTATACTGTGGATAACACAAAAGTTTCTTGCTGAGCATGCATGCGCGCGTGTGCGTGCCTGTAAACCCGAATAAGACAGAGTGCACGCGTGTAAGCGTGAGTGCGTGCGTTTAAGCCAGAGTAAGCATGTATAAGGCTGTGTAAAGAGTTGTAAGCGCGTTTGCGCTGGTGTGCACGCGTTTTAACCCGAATAAGCAACTTTTAGTCTGTGCAAGCATGTGTGCGTGCGTGTTAGTTGCTGTGCTCGTGTTTGTGCTTGTGTGCGCGGCGCTCCCCCTGAGGAAACAGAAAGGAAAAAGGAAGCACTACAAATAGTAGGAAGCTACCAGGGAGTACTAGCAGAGCTAACAGATGAAAACAATCAGAATCAGGCACTTACACCGGCAGTACACCAGCCCAGCCCACCCTAGCACTTAAAACTCTCCAAACAACAGTCCATTATGTTTCTCACAAGAGACACTGCAGTAAGCTAATAGAAGTGAAAACTGAAAAAGCTTTACTGAGACAAAGAAATGTTAGGGGCTGCCATTGCTGTTATAAGACGACACATGCAACATGCTGAGGGTGGTGACAATGGAAATGCTGCTGGACAACCCACAGTGAGGAGATGGAGAAGAGTGTACAGGCCCAGGGTAACCTACCAGGGGCTGCATGAGCTGGAGATAGTGGAGCGCCATAGAGTGGACAGACACCTCCTGCAGCAAATTGTTGAGCTGTGCAGGCCACACCTCACACACAGAACCAACATAAGGGAACCCATCCCAGTGGAAACCAAGGTATGTGTTGGCCTAAGAATATTAGCAACAGGTACCTTCCAGAGACCAACTAGTGATATGATGGGGATATCACAGGCATCAGCATCCAGGGTACTACACCAGTTCCTGGATGCCATGTCAGCACATGTCGGTGATCATGTATATTTCCCCAGTTCCGATGAGGAATTGGCCAGCAATATGAGTCTCTTCCAGCAAATAGCGGAATAACCTGAGGTAGTGGGTGCAATAGACTGCGCGCACATACGCATCAAAGCATCAGCTGGCGAGCGAGGTAGGGTCTACTACAACTGCAAGGGCTTCCCCTCCATCAACTGCCAGGTCATGTGTGATGCCCAGGGCATAATACTGAATGTGTGTGCAGGCTGCCCTGGAAGCTACCATGATTCCCATATCTGGCATCTGACACAGCTGTACCAGACATTTGCCAATGGGGACATCCCACATGGTCACCTAGTGGGGGATGCTGGCTATGCACTGGAGCCATGGCTGATGACACCCATAAGAAATGCACACACACCTGAACAGGAACACCATAATGAGTCACACGTACAAACACGTAATGTAATAGAGCATGTGTTTGGGCTGCTCAAGTCACGGTTCTGGTGCCTGGACAAATCTGGTGGAGCCTTGCAGTACTCACCAACTACATGTACCCAAATTGTCATGGTATGTGCTATGCTACATAATATGATCCTGCAAAAACAGCTGCAGCAGGACCAGCATAGGCCTGGGCCAAACAGCCCCCCACCATTTCCAAGGCCATCACAGGCAGAGTGTGACTAGGAGGAGGAACAACCTGAGCCTGCCCCAGTAGGCAGAACGAGGCATGCCCAGTATGCTTTGGCCTTGGCAAAGAGGCAATGCATAGCACATACACTGGTCAGTAGGAACTCTGGAAATGATACCCCTCTCTGACTCGCACATAAAGTAAAAGGGATGCCTAAGTTGACACTACCTGCTTCCAAACGTGCAGGAAGTGTAGTATGTACATCCGACATAGGCAGCCCTACAGCACCACCTAAGGCATGAATGCCATGTGTTACACAATATAAAGCAGTGCTAAACAGCAATAACCACCATGTAGTATATGCAAACAAAATTGCACACACCAACTAGCACAACTGTGGTCAATGTTCAGTAATATTGGGCAACGTCCAGCAATGTTGGTGAATATTGAGCAATGTCGGACAAGCCTGGTCTAAGTTGAACAAAAGCCAACATGCTCATATTTGCTTAACAGGCCCTTAAGCAGCCTGGTCTGCTCAGTATGAAAATATAAAGCAGTGATGGGCCTCGAACCCAGGATACTGTGCACTATAGCCAAAGTACTGAACCACTAAACCACGACAGTATTGCAGTGGTCCACCTGTATGATGGAATGTTGATAAGCCTATGCAAAGTATTCCATGGAAACACTGCAGGCACAGCATAATCCTTGTTGAGTTAGGACAGAAAGGTGAGTCCTGCAGTGAGAGCAGAACCTGACTTCCAACACACACAATATAAATGTAAATATTGGTCATGTTCGCACACATCAGCAAATGTAGTGGACCTCAGATAGCAACATACTGAAGGTTCACACTGGGCATGCTCACACACTTGAATAAATGAGACAAATGTCAGGAAACAAAACATGTAATGTCAGAACTGGGCATGCTCACACACTTAGGCTATGTCTGAGTACAGCAGTGGGCCACGCATATCTGGCAGTTGCATGTGTTAACCCAGGAACCTGTCACTATACAGCAATCTGCCCTGTGCACACAGTTATATGACAACAGACACATCTATAATATAGTGGAACCCTGACATAATCAAATATGGTCTGCAGATACTGAAGGTCTTCATGGAAACAGGTAAAGCAAATATGATAAAGACCTGCAAACAGTATCAGCAATAAACATTGTGCATCATGAACATAAGCATAGGTTCAGAGGTCGATACTAGGCTATCTGCCCTAGGGCATGTACAAACCTAGCCAGAGTGTGTTTGGCATTCGCAACCATGAGAGCAGAACCTGACTTCCAACACACACAATATAAATGTAAATATTGGTCATGTTCGCACACATCAGCAAATGTAGTGGACCTCAGATAGCAACATACTGAAGGTTCACACTGGGCATGCTCACACACTTGAATAAATGAGACAAATGTCAGGAAACAAAACATGTAATGTCAGAACTGGGCATGCTCACACACACAGGCTATGTCTGAGTACAGCAGTGGGCCACGCATATCTGGCAGTTGCATGTGTTAACCCAGGAACCTGTCACTATACAGCAATCCGCCCTGTGCACACAGTTATATGACAACAGACACATCTATAATATAGTGGAACCCTGACATAATCAAATATGGTCTGCAGATACTGAAGGTCTTCATGGAAACTGGTAAAGCAAATATAATAAAGACCTGCAAACAGTATCAGCAATAAACATTGTGCATCATGAACATAAGCATAGGTTCAGAGGTCGATACTAGGCTATCTGCCCTAGGGCATGTACAAACCTAGCCAGAGTGTGTTTGGCATTCGCAACCCTGTCACATTACTACACTGTGTGTGTGAATAGTAGGTCACACATGATAGCCCATGTACGTTTATGCTAGTGTACCTCTGTCTAGCAGGGACACAGAGTATATCCCAGGGGTAAATATACAATCACCCATACAGTCATCTAGATGTCTCCAGTAGGTGGTCAGTGGGTGGCTCTGCCTATGTGAAACTGGGATTACATTCTGTAGTGAGTTGAGCCTCTGGGGTAAGAATCTGTCCCTCCACAATGTCCTATTAACATCTGTGCTGAGGTATACGTCCCTGCAGTGTGTAGCTCCAAGGGAGTTGGATATCCTGAGGTGGAGCATGTCCAGTAATACTGGTTTGGGTATAGCTGTAAACAACAGGCACACATCATATCTGAGTAGGTGGTAAGTGACTGAGTAGAGCTGGAGTTACTGCATCTGAACTATACAGGGCATCTGTGTGAGTCCCTAGATCTGCTTGCTGAGGACCGTCCATGGCCAGTACAGTTGCTGCAGGTGTCAGGTAAGGTACACCCCAAATGTGGCATTGTAACCAAGCATGGATGTGATGAGTATAGGGGTACAATGACCTCACTCGATCTAGATGTGAAACCATATGGGATAAGGTGGCACACATAGCAGGTGTGTCCAACCACTTTGGCAATGTGAATGTTAAAGGTGACAACACGAACAAGTGATGTCCCCAAACCCCTAACAACCCCTACTGCATGTAATGGCATACTACCTATGTGGTAATGTGTGGGCATGTTGTTACTCCCAAAGGGGATGACTATGCAACTAATGGCATTAAGCTGTAGGCCATGGCTCAGGCACCACTCATCCATCTCTGTGAGACCCTGATTGAATATGCATGTGGCAGCTGGAGAGTTGATAATGGCACCCAGTTTGCAGTCAAGTGCAAACATGATCAGCCATATTCCCCCTGTGATAGCCTGTACATAAGACAAATATATACTGAACATGAGAGATCCCAGGATCAAGCTGTGTGTGATGCCATGTGTAACTGGTGTATAGTCAGACATGGCACCTGCAATCCTCACCATGTGGGTGCTATCCCAGATCTAGGTATCAATCCATTGTGTGAAATATGTGTCCAAATTGATGCTGGTGAGCCTATGCATAATTGCCCAGTGGGTTATTGTGTTGAATGGTTTTGCAAGGTTCAGGTAGGCTGTGTGGATAGCCGTCCCTATGTCAATGGACCTGTTAGCCATTTAAAGAATACCTACAGGTTCAAGAGGCAAGATCTGGCCACAACAATGCTGAAATGAGTAGGACACAGTGTCTGTAGGTTCACGATGTCTATGTGTAGGAGTTCTATGACAATATGCTCCATAGCTTTGCAGAACAGGCCACATAGGCTTATAGGCCAATATTGTCTGTGGTCCGTTGTGGCATCAACTCTGTGTAGCAGGATCACTGTTGCAGTACGCCATTCCTTGGGTACATATCCTGTGGTAACTCCGATATTGAGCAGTGATGTAATGTGAGGGTTGCGTTTGTCATGATGCTCGTGTATGATGCAGGCTGGGACACCATCTGGTCACATTGATACTGTGATGTACACTGTGGGGAGGGCAGCACTCACCTGTTACTGTGTGATATCAGGGAGGTTATACTCTGTTGGGATGGATAGTTGATCCCTAGCGGGGATGGGTGGGAGACATCTGCACTGAACCTGTTTGCCAGGATGTAGGCAATGCCAGTAGGTTCAGGGTAGGTTTAGTCAGTATGCAGTAACTCACAGCATATCAGTGAGTGTCCAGCCAGGTTCCTGACATAACTGAAGAAGGCTGTGTGATGGTCCTACGTGTCAGGTGCAATTGGCTGGTAGAAGCGGCCCTTAGAAAAGTCCATGAGTGAATGTAGCTGCCTGCTAGTACAGATCACAGATGCCTTCCCTGTCTGGCATTGTGCTCTATCATGTAGTAGCATCCTCTTGACATTGTACAGCTTATTAATGGCTGGGGTCTACCAGACATGTCCCCTGCCATTGTAGTAGTGGGTCTTATTGTTATTTGGGAGAGCACAATCCATGCGGTCCACTAGGTGTCCATAGAATGTATATGTAAAGGATGCAGTAGTGTGAGCCATATATGCCACTGTTTCAGGATCTCTGAAGGATACCACCTTGCTTCGGTGAAGTGAGATCTTGGCTCATGAGAAGTTCACCAAGATTACCCAGGATGGGTGTGTGGAGGGTATATGTATGTCCTGTGAAATACATGTATGTTCTGACCTTACCAATGAGGGGTATATTGCTGGTGTGGAACATAGAGTCCCCATGTTGGTGATGAGCAGGTCCAATATGTATTCCCCCTTGTGGCTGTGCTGACTGGTTGTGCCAAAGCATATGAGTCCACAAATTGTAGTGACTGTTGGGTGAGGTTGTCGGGGCTTGAGTATTATCCCCAGTCAATATGTGTGTATATGAAGTGTATATGAAGTCACACAATATAATGGTGTCTGTGGAGACCTGCATATTCTCGATAGTTCCCACAAAAGCCAAGTGTGGTCCCTGAGTTTGGGAGTGTGTTCTGTAGCAGGCAACAAACTGAAAGGCAGTATTGCACAATGGTAGTTGTCTATGTATGGTCTGTGATACTTTGTGCAGTGCTACTAACCTGGAGGTGTGTGTATCTGTGATGTATATGGATACTCCCCCTAGTTGTGTTGTCTGTTCCAAGTCTTGTTGTCAGACAGCATGGTATGGAACATAACCTGGTAGTGCTGGTGTGCATAAGTGAGCCTGAACCAGGTGTCTGCCAGTGCACAGATATTGCTCTCCTCCATACTGAGGAGAGTCCTGAGTGGCCATAATATGAGGTTAACACAACTGTTGTTGAGCAGCATTACCCTTAGTGTCATTTAACCTGTAATGTCTATGGAGGTGGGTTTGTCTTCTGAGCCCTGCATAAAAAAGGCACTCTGGTGGTAGCAAGAGCCTTAGCCAGCATACCAATGTCCAAGGGTGACAGGTGCAAGCTGGGAAAACACACTAGAAGATGTACATTCCTCTTTGGAAAGACTGATGATGTCACCATCCTAGAAATACAGCAGGAGAAGGGAAACCAGCAGTATAACAAATAGCGTGCCGCGCTAATGCGTCTTTCTCTCTCTCTCTCGCTAGAATCATCACATAGGTAGGTAGGGGGTTTGAATCCTGCAAACGCTGACTCTGTGTGGGGGGGGTGTGTGTATGTGTGCAATTGTCTTTGAAAGTAGTGCCCTTTTGGAGACTGGGAAAACACACTAGAAGATGTACGTTCCTCTTTGGAAAGACTGATGATGTCACCATCCTAGAAATACAGCAGGAGAAGGGAAACCAGCCAGTAAAGCAAATTGCACGCTGTGTTAATGCGTCTCTTTCCAGTATTATAACATAGTTAGATAGGGGTTTGAATCCTGCAAAGTGTGTGTGTGTGTGCAGTTTCCTTTGAGAGGTGTTCTTTTTTGGAGACTGGGAAAACCCAGTAAAGGAGGTACATTCCTCTTTGGAAAGTCTGATGATGTCACCATCCTACAAATACAGCAGGAGAAGGTAAACCAACCAGTAAAGCAAATAGCGTGCCGTGTTAATGCGTCACTCTCTCGTATCATAACATTGTTAGGTAGAGGTTTGAATCCTGCAGATGCTGACTGTGTGTGTGTCACTGTTGGTCAACACGGTGTGGGTTTTGCTTTTACTATGGTATGACATAGTATGATGACAACAGTAAGTGCATTGCAGACATCAGGTATCTGCATGGCAAATATATATGCGTACATGTCCCCTCAATAAGTACATAGGTGTGAAGCCTGCATACTACATGAATACATCTGTTTCCATTGACAGGTTGTGCCGCTGCTACTCAGATTGTAGGTCACATATGTATGTATGTGACATGGCCATCCACTGTCGTGTTCTGTGACCAAGGTCATCTGTGGCACACACACCCATGACAGTTACTGACGAGTAGTGTGAGTGAGGGTATATGGCTGGGGTATATGTCAGACATGGTCATACACAACAAAGTCTGCCAAGAATGGACAGTCTTTATAGGTGTATGACTGCCTTGTGGATATGCATTCAGGCCTCTAATGTCTGTGATACACCTTGGGACTCCACAATACCTATGGATATGTGGATACGAAGGGACACATGACATAACATGGGTCTGTATGTACACAATGGTATCCGACATACATGTTGAGGGCTACCACCGGTGTGGTACTGATGGGATACTATGTATAGTAAATGAGGATGACTATGCCATAGTCGGCTTACTGCTATACAGCATGTATCACACAACAGGTATCTGTCTGTATGATACCCTTGTGTAAGATATGTGTCCTATCTAGGGAATGCATTGTATGCCATTCCATGCATTCCCAGAGTTGGATGGACACATCCTAGTGTGTCTGCATGTACCTAAGGGGGCTATATGACACACAAGTGTGGTCACAGTAATGGGTGGCGGTCATCACCACTGGTTAGTGTTATAGTGCAGCACCGGAAGGATCCAATTGATACTGGGTTCCCCACTACTGTGTGTCAATTGTCAGGACATCATCCAGTGATTGCTTATAGTCATACTGTTGAGGTTGTGTATACTACCAGATTGCAAATCATTGACTGATATTAATGGTATCACCCGCAGCATAGTGTCAACCCATGTCATACACACGTCTACCCATGTTAGTATATAACTGTAGTAGAATGCATACTGGCCATTGATACATGCAATGGGATGTTAATAATGCGTACGACAGAGTATGCCACATGTCCCATGTGTCCACTATGCACGTACATCCAGACAGTGTGCACCCACCATGTTCACAGATGTACACTTGCTAATCTGTACTGCACACATCACACACGTACTGTCCACTCGATAACACATGCTGGCAACATATCACACATCAGCTTAGTGGCATATGGGTGGATAATACATTCTCAGACCTAACAGTGGTGTAAACAATGCTACATTGACAAACAGAGATTTGATGCATAATGTCTGCTCAGATATACCAACAAGGATGTAGTTAGACTTCCATGTTGACAACTCGCTATTATTGCTACACTGCTATAGTGTCACCCTGTGCATCAGCACCATGTTAGCCTGTCCCTCCGTCGATAATGCAGATGACAGGAGGCAGCACAGGTATCATCATATGCACAGGGCATTTTGTTGTTTGCCAGAGCCTGACACTGACCCATCCAATCAACATGTCTGTGTGTGTGTATGTGTGTGTGTGTGTGTGTGTGTGTGTGTGTGTGTGTGTGTGTGTGTGTGTGTGTGTGTGTGTGTGTGTGTGTGTGTGTGTGTGTGTGGGACAACAGTACAGCATGGGCCAATGTTGATGTAATGTGTGTGTGTATGTGTGAGCCCTAGTTGTTTTATTAATGTGTGTGTGTCTGCATGCACACAGCTCCACCATGTGGCTGCCATATATGGTGGTTTGTAGGACAGCCACAGACTGTACCTGCTTGGCTGTACAGATCACTGTCTCCGGCCACGGACACAGTACCTGTGCCTGGTAGGGGTGGTACGGACGGTATCGGGTACCAAACCTGACTGGGTAGTGTCATCAGAGGCAGAGGTATGATGACTGGACTCATGTCCCTGCTAGGACTGGCCAGAGCCATGTGTACGTGGTCTACTGGGACGGACAATGGTCAGGCCAGCCCCAGCATTGCTGGGGCTGGTACTGCCACTAAGGGAGCGGCTGTGAGCTGTGGGCTGTCCGCGACCACTGCCAGCTGTTGCTGTTGCTGGCATGTGTCCGCGTCGACATCGCAACTGTCCCGCACGGTCCTGGCTTGAGAAAGACATGTTGTGGAGGGCATCTATTGTCTCCACCCAATGTCTATCAATGACCTCGGTGTATGTCCTGATGGCACTGGCAAGGTCACGGATGCTGTCATTGATAGCGGTGTTATGTGCCGTCTGCGCCCTAAGTCCCTGCCTGGTGTACTATTCCATACGTGCCTAAGCCTGCATTACAGCCCGGAACATAGTGGTCATTGTACGACCTGTGAGGGCACACCTGCCAGGGGCAATATGTCCAGTGATGCTCCTCTGAGAACCCCTGGACCTCCGTCTATGTGGTACCGTTATGGGTCTATGGCTATGGCAGCTGTGACGGGATGCACGTGCCATGGGTACCACACTCTCCTGGTCAATGCCAACTATATGCTGTCCCTCCCCTATGGCCATTGGTGGTGAGAGATGTAATGGCAGTATGAGTGTGCGCATAGATGGGGTTGAACGCTGTGTACTGTTGATTGGTGGACCAACGACAGACCCTGTCAAATCTCCCTGTGCCAAAATACATGTTTCATCATCACCACTATCTGTGGCAGTGGCTTCAGGTTGCCTGCTGCTTTCGCCAAGCCCTACCTCAGCACCTGCGAGAGGAAGACAGGAAACACACATTACGGTCTGCACATGCACACATTCACACATGCACACATGAACACATGAACACATGCACACATGCACACATGAACACATGAATACATGCACACATGCACACATGCACACAGGAACACATGCACACAGGAACACATGCACAAAGGAACACATGCACACTCCTCACTACAGCAGATACACACACACACAACAGAAATCCAAATCATACTCAATACTGGTTGAAGGTGGGTGACAGTATCATAAGGCAAACAGTCACGTACGCATGTCAGCATGCAGAATAAGTGTTGCTCAAGTCCATGCAGTGTGAGTGTAGACAGCCATAGTTGCTGACAGTGTACATGGCTGTGGTGCATGTGTGTACATGTTCAGTGATTGCCTACAACCTGGAACACAATGTGTACAAGGACACGACATATCTGTGCAAGTATTATAAGCTCTGCAATGTCCTGTGCACCATCACGCACAGGTATATATACCATGGCTGCGTGTGTTATCTGTGTGTCACATGGATTTCCATGTCTGATTGTAGTGTCTGTGTCTGTAGCAGATAATTGTGGACACAGGTATAGCACATGCATGCTATGTACACACATGGGATGGGTGGTGCATGTATACGTGATGGGATACCAATCCTGGACATGGCCATTGTGGCAGTATGGGGTGTAGTACCATTAGCCATCATCATCATGCATCATGTGGTCACTCAAGGCCATTAAAGTGTGCTAGACCACCGCCTAGCAATCTGTACCTGAACCGCAGTGCTGTGGCTAAGTTCACAATTACACAGCCACATTGCACAAGGGTGTGTGAGGTGTCCAATAGGGAGCATTGCCTAACATGACTGTGTTATGTATTCAGGAGTGTTGCACAGCCCCATGCTAGGCCCCTACCCCTCAGGTATGGTATGTGTGGTGTGTGGATGACATGTGGGATACTGAAGTGTCACCTGCCAGCGGGTGTCCAGTTACACTATGTGTAGCATGTTGAGGTGTACTGCATATGACAAACGTGTTATGTTGTGAACATGTGTGTCAACTATGCCTATCCAATGTGCAGTACAGTGTTGCCATATTTGTGTCTGATGCTCTGTGCATTGCATGTGAGTGAGGCAGCTACTGACATTACTGAGATGTTTCACGTCTCACAGCAAACATGCACAGCATGCATTATGCATATGTGTGTTATGTGTACATGGCCTACACCTCACCTATGACATGCACAGTTCAATACTAAGTTTAAAGTGTTAACACACTCACCAGCATGTAACGTCTGCCCTGCTGTCACACCAGAGGGACCTGCAAGAATATGACACAGTTTGTCAGTGGCCACACCTGTGGCATTGCTACTGTGAGTGTTCTAAACTACAGTAGAACAACAGGCGTAGGTGTACAGATACTCTTCAAATTATCAGTATTGCACACAATAGGCAGCACAACTGCTAAACACAGTACACATCTCACACATGCATAATCTAACAATACAGGTAACAATAGTCTACAGCTAGAGCATGTTACCTGCATGCTCCATGTCACTATGCTGGGTGGCTCCAGCCTCCATGATGACACATGTGTGATGTTGTTGTTGCTGTAGGCCAGGGGCCACCACAGTTAGCAGCAGTTCCTCCACTCTGGTGAGGAGGGGATGTATGGCCACCCACAACCTGTGGCAAGCTGCTGTCTGGATATCAGACACACGCCACTGGACATGTCTGATTAAATCACTGCAGTAATGGTATCCCTGCTCATATGTCCAGTTATGCATGCCTATGTCATTTACCCAACGAACAAGTTCTTGCCACAGTGCAGTACACACCTGCTGGTGCTGGCTGGCCCTTGAAAACAGCAGGGTATAGTGCTATACCAGGCTGTGGTGGATTTCCCTTTCCTCTGCAGCTGTGTAGCAGGGGTTCCTGTGATGAGCCATTAGCCTGGAAGACAAGTAAATGATATGGGTGAGCAAGTCATGTGGCACACTTAACATTATACAGTACAGATATCAGTTAACTGCCATATATAGCATCTGTTCGTCTGTCAGAGGAATATCTGTGAATCTCAAAGGGGAGGCTACTGTCCACCTGTGTCCCATGTTTTCTTCTGACACCTTCAGTGTTAGCCAGGCAACCACCTATCTGGTAGTTAGTGGGTAAAGTGTTTTGGAATTGGGGTATGGCACTGCAGTATCAACACTGGTGTTCAGGCCATGCCTTGGTCACCAGGCACCTGTTGCAATACATCTGACCCTGGGTCTCCCTCTCTCACTATAGATATATATATATATATATATATATATATATATATATATATATATATATATATATATATATGAATATTTATATACATATACATTTATATATCACTCTATATATACATATCTATATATATCTATATGCATATATGTATATATACATATATATATATATATATATATATATATATATATATATATATATATATATATATATATACATATCTATATATATCCATAGATATCCATATATATCTGTATATATCTATATATCTCTATATATGTCTATATATGTATATATCTATATATCTACATATCTATATATCTATATATATATATATATATATATATATATATATATATATATATATATATATATATATATATATATATATATATATATATATATATATATATATATATATATATACATAAATGCATATATATGTATATGCATAGATATGTATATATATGGGTAAATATATATATATATATATATGCATATATATATATATATATATGTGTGTGTGTGTGTGTGTGTGTATATATATATATATATATATATATATATATATATATATATATATATATATATATATAGATATGTGTGTATATATATATATATATATATATATATATATATATATATATATATATATATATATATATATATATATATATATATACACACATACTTGTAAACAGCCACTGCTGTGCTGTACATATACATGCACATATATGCAGATATACTGGCCGCATTTCATGATGGGAAAATCAATTATGGAACAGTTGTGAGGCATATGATTATGTAATAATATTGCACAGTGTTGTGCAGAATGCATTTCACTATCCTCAGGCCGTATAGCCGTAGCAGAGCTCACTGGCTGTAACTCAGTCCCACAGCATTTAACCACCACATGACATATACCTGCACTGCTTGCTGTTTTCGATGCCACACACTACAACCTATATAGATATGTGCACATAGCAACCTTCAAATACATATATATGTCCAGCCTTCACTAACAGTTGCAATATGTCCCTTGCCCTATGCACATCTGCATATACATTTAGATACGGACTGCTAACACATAAGGAGTGTTCACAGAATGTAGAGTACCCTTCAGACACATCATTTGGATGCCAGCAAATACATCTGTGTTACATACCTTACCTTTGTATGTCTCACCTCAGTCTGTTGTAACTGTTGATGTTTTTTTATTTTTATTCATTTAGGTTGGTGTCCTCCACTGCCTCTGCTTGTTATAATTTTTGTTTTGGTTGGTCGGTGTCTCCAACCACCTCTGTTTTGTTTTTTTGGTTTGGTCTCTCCAACTGTTTGTCTGTCTGTCTGTCTCTCTAGCTTGCTCTCTCTCTCTCCAGTTGCTGCAATGATATTATTGCATGTGTGGACAGCAGGTACAAGCTGCTTTTGTAGGTATCTGCGCATGTGCATGTGATGGCCTCTGCACCAATTGGTGCCCACCATTTAGTTATTGCATGCAGCCTGCTGTGTGGTAATTGCAGTTCTCAGTGTGATTTCAGGACACTGCTATAAAATGATAGGTTAGGTAGGCATAGGCCTTTCAGTTTTGCAAGGTGGGGACCATGCTTGTTTTCTGTGGACACTGTTGTGTCAGTCAGAAGGTTGGTATATGTCTCATATCTGAAGCTGGGTTGTAGCCAGTGAAATGCATGTTGTACTAAAACCTGACTGTTGCTTCTTCAAATACACTCTTCTCAGTGTGTAAGTTTACTCACACCTCCTAATGCTAACACTGGATACATGGGAGTATGTGCTTTCCTTTGGAATTAGGGAATTAACTGGCATACAACAGTAGTTATTGCAATGTATTACTTTGGCTTTCCTATTTTCCCTTTACATCCAGTCCTTGTAATGCATGTCATATTTCTTTATTGCAATGTATTCCTATGTCTTTCCTATTTTCCCTTTACATTCAGTCCTTGTAATGCATGTCATATTTCTTTATTGCAATGTATTCCTATGGCTTTCCTATTTTCCCTTTACATGCACTCCTTCTAATGCATGTTATATTTCTTTCAGCACCAAGTTATTGTATATATGTTGTGGCTTAGTGGTCCATCATGCAGACTGGTGAGTCCAAGGTGTGGGGATTGAGACTGACAAGGGTATTTTATTTTGCTGCTGAGCAATACAAGGGCCTTGTCATACAGAGTAACAAAGGCACTTTGAAGCAGTTGTAAGCGAGTTGGTGCGGGTTTGTGCGACGCTTAGTGATGCTAAGCGACTCTTAGCTCAGCTTGGTGTATTTTAGCAATATTAAGCTAAGTTTAGCTTAGCTTATTTTATGTTAGCAATAGTAAGCTAAGCTTGGCGGAGCTTATCATATCTTAGCAATGCTAAGCTAGGCACACACATGTGCACACTGGTGCAAACCCGCTTACTATTGTTTACAAGTGCTCACTCCCGCTAACCCCCACGCTTATGTCTTTGACAGAAAAGTAAATGGGGAGATAGGAATGTGGTGATAAAGGGTGCTCAAAGAGGGGAAGACAGTAGGGAAACTAGCTTGGGATGTACACGATGGGTGTGGAGAATGTCCATAGCTGCCCATTTCTTTACCAGCAACAGCTGTGCATATGCAATATATTAGGTGGGATATTTGAAACCTTCCACCCCTGAGAGAGTGGTGAGGACATCTAAGTATGTTGTACTACCAATTATGAATATCAGGCACATGGACTGTTTGTGAACTGCTATACTGTCATTAGTACATTACTCACATCTGAACAGTTTGTGGTTTGTGTTGGCATTAGCACAGTCTGATCAGGATGACTGGACATATTTCTGTACTGTGTATGCCTACCTACACCCTTGGTTGTGCCTCACTACACAGGTATATAGTACCTTTGGGTAGGGGTGCAGAACTGCAGTGTGCATTATTTATTATCGTGTGATGTTTATCTTACTGAACATGCAGAGTTGCTGTGTACCTGTAAGTCTATGAAGGCTTGTAGTCTGTCTGAGTAGCTCCCACCTGTGGACATATCCAGATGGTAGACAGAAGTCAGCCTAGTATTCTTTGACTGTGCACCACAGCAGTCTTTTCAGCACCTGAACAATGGCATTGTCACAGGTGGTTGCTAGCAGTACATGGCTACATCCTTTGCTATTTCTGTGTTGTACTTCTACATAAGGGCATGCTTGTGGGATTCATTCTACAGCTATTTGCAGAGTGTGTAACAGCAGACAAGCTGATATGCCTGTGTGTTTCTGACTCTTTCAGGCCTCAGATACTCTCATGTATATATTTGAACAGCTTCAGGGAAAGGTACATATAACTGGGATACACCTGTCATATAGTTCAGACATTTTGCAGTTCAGACTTTTGGTGATTCAGAGCATTTCTATTACTACACCTTTTCTGATGTGCAAGCAGTGTCTACTCTCACTTATTGACATTTGTTATTAAGGGAGATTCAACACCTTTCTGCCTACTGTTAGTACATTTCACAGGGAGCCAGAGGGGCACAGCTAACATTTGTTTACAAATCAGGGTCATCACTGTAGAGCAGTCACTGTTCATAGGTTCATAGATTAGTACTAAGCTAACTGCCCTTGCGAGCCATTTTAAGCCTAGCCAATTATCTCTTGTGAGACTCGAACCCTGTACCTTGTGTTTGTAAGGTAAACACCTTAACCATTAGGCCACCCTCCCAACCCATTGGGAGGCCTGGCCTGTGACCTATGCAAATATGCCAGTGTTTATCCTGCCCTGATACTGTGTGGGGTTTGTAAGCTGCTACTGTAACCTTATTCCCTACTAGCATGGCTGATTCTCTTTTCACAGTCATGTCATGCAATTCAACAACACCTGCTGGTTAAGGCCCACAGTACAAGATTTGTGTTATGGCATTCCTTTTTTCACTTTACATTCCTTCATAGTAATGCATGATATATTTATTACAGCACCAAGTTATTGTATATCTGCTGTGGCTCAGTGGTAATTCATGCAGTCTAGTGTGTCCAAGGTCTGGGGTTCGAGACTGACAGGGGTATTTTATTTTGCTGATGAGCAGACTATAGGCCTTGTCATTCAGAGTGACTAAGGCACTTTTAAGCAGTTGTAAGCAGGTTTGCGCGAGTTTGTGTGACGCTTAGCTAAGCGCACACAAGCGCATACCCGCTGACTACTGCTTAAAAGTGCTTACTCACGCTAACACCCGTGCTAATTTCTTTTAAAGAAAAGAAAATGGGGAAATAGGAAAGTGCTGAAAAACGGGGCACAAAGCGGGTAGGACAGTAGGAAAACAAGCTCGGGATGTGCAGGAAGGATGTAGGGAAGGCCCATTGCTGCCCAATTCTTTACCAGCAACAGCTGTGCATATGTTAGAAATTTAGAGAGAAATTTGAAACCTTCCACCCCTGAGAGAGGAGTGAGGACAACAAAGTATGTTGTACAGCCAATTGTAATTATCAGTTTACATGTCCAGCAGACATGTGTGCGAAATGGGCAGCTATGTATGGGGCGTAATTTTTTTTGCGGGCACAGATTGCCCTTTTTTTTTTTTTTCCAGATAGGAGTGGAATGTGAGGTAAAGGAAGTAGGAATATTGAGGGAGGTGGGTTGGGGAGGTTAACAGACAAGACAAACAAGACGCATACAGGGGCAGAGTATGACACGTGTGGTGGGTACACAAAATTGACAGGGATGGATGCTTGGATATCGCAAGCCCATGAGCCCACAGATGGCAACAGTGGAACTGAGATCTTCACCCATGGGCAGTTACCACTGTGCCTTCACAGTCCAGGCTGAGGCTGTGCTGGGGGCTGGATAGGAGGGGCAGGCACACCCGTGAGTTGCGCCACTCTCACCTCAAGCTGGATCAGTCACAGAACGCCTGATCTCATTATGCACCACAGCCCGGACCCTTTGGAGGGTGAATGGACGCTGTCCTCCGGCCACGCTTGTAGAGGGGGGGTGAGCCCCATCCCCTGCAGCGTTTCCACCCAAAGGTGGCACAGGGCCACCAGAGGAGGAGATCCCAGGCTGGGCATTGGTGCCAGGTGCAATCGCCAGCTGAGGTGGGAGAGGTGGGTCCGCTGGGACCCGCCTTCCCTGTTGTCCTATGTTTAGCAGTATTTAATGGCATTTTGGGTTAGTAACAAACAACACCATTCCAAATTAGTTGTAACAGCATGCATTAGTATTCCCATTAACTAAACACACATGAATTCCAAACGTTGAACAGCAAGCATAACACATGCATATTTAGAACAACAGTGGACATTCCAACAGCATGCGGGTTTGATTGGTAGCAACGGGCCATCAGGTTTGGATATGTGAACAGGGCACATGCATCAACATACAAGCAGATATGTATAAACCAACAGGACAGATATCCATATGAATTAATTGTGAATAGACATACCCAGTTTGGTGTGGAATGGCATCATTTGTGAACATAACATAAGATGGTAAAATATTACATTAACAACTTAAAATACCTATACGTATACTGTACATTCCTACTAGCTGCAGATATATATCCCCTACATGTATTAGTACAGTTCCCTGTATGTAACCTTAGAAATGTTGGTGATGGAGATGTTACTGCTACATTAATATACATACCATTTGTATTCATATATGTTCATATCTGGCTGTGTTCAGGTAAAGTATCCTGCTACATTTGAACAGTCACGTACAGTTCTAGCAACACACTGACATTTGTGGGATCACAAGCACAAGCTGCTCATGTACCGGATTAACATGTACATATTATACATGAAACAGCTGAGGACTATAAATATTCCTCTGAGATACTGGCATTCCCATCAGCCAGTTTATATGGGCCTAGACAACTGTGGATGTTCAGCATTTCATACATCCATACTATCTCCATAATGCAAGGGTACAACAACATATCCAAAATGTGGGACGGACACAGTCCAGGTATTGTACTTTATTAAAAACATTTCACTTTTTGGTTGTGGCTGTCTCATTCATTTCATTATGTACTGCATGCAGAAAATCTTTATTCCAGACTTCTTACACCTTTATTGGTAGCTTCAAACTCTTTCTCACACTCTCTCACTTATTTTAAATTTACATTTCAGGATGGAACTTAATTCGAGGCTTTATTAACATTTATTACTGGCTTACAACAATCCTTTCCAGCTGACTCACTTATTTCAAATGACAGTATATACAAGGATGTATTCAAGACTTGTCTGTCCTTTATTGATGGATTAGAACACTAATTTTCAGGCTGAAGCAGTTATCTGATATTACAATACAGGTGGAAACTCTATTTGAGACTTTTTTACTCTTTATTAATGTATTATAATACTCTTTTTCAGGCTGCATCACTTATCTGATCTTAGAATACTAACAGAAGCTTTATTCTAGGCTTATTTGACCTTTATCACTGGTTTACAACACTGAACTCTTTTACAGGCTGTCTCACTTATATTCTATAGTAATACCAGCTGAATAATTACTAACCTGCCTGGTGGCGCAGCCTTAACAGCCTATCAGCATAGGCTTGCCGATTCGTGGAACGAACACCTGCAGCTGTAATATAAATGAAGGGGATATTGGAACATACATATACATACTATAGGCTAGGATAGCATTTCTTACATACTTAATTACATGGATACTTACTCAGTAATGGGGCATTGGGCATATAACGAGCCTCCTGGATCCAACGGTTCAGTTGGTCCTCCTTTCGACATTTCAGGTCTGCATGGTGGTGACGGACCTGCTCACCAGTCCTGGGAATGCCTGTGACACTGGTAAGATCATGTGCCAACTGGTTCCACGCCTCTGCCTTGTACGCTCCCCATTGAACCTGGCCCTGCATGAGTCGGCCTTCATGTTGGTGGACTAGGAGCCAAACCATATATTTAGACTCCTCAATGCTCCACCTTTGCGCTCTAAAGCGATTACCTTCTCCAACACCAGCCATCCTGACTGCAAGTGGGTACCACAATCAGTTATGGCGAGTATTCCCGCTTATGGGACTTAAATGTGCCGCATTTCCTGCACTTTTTTGTGATTGGCCATTTTTGAGAATTCTAAGCTGACTGCAGACCTGCTTAGTAATGGTTAATCTACCATTTCTATGCATATGTATACTAATAGTGGCTGTTTCTCTTAATTAGTGGTTCTGTGGTTTGATTATGATGCACAGGGTCCTGGATTCGACCCTTGTCACTCTTTTATTTTAATACTGTCTGGACAGGCTAGGGGATGTGGCTGCGTTTAAGCAACCTAGCTCTATGTTGCTCCCCGGTGCCCTGGTTGGCATGGCGCGCACGTCCGCGCAAACACATTGCACTGGGTAAAGTGCTTTTCACCTTTGGGCAACTCTATTGCACTGGGTAAAGCGCTATTACACTATAAGCAACTCTGTTTAGCTGGGTGAAGTGCTATTAAACTATGGGCAACTCTGTTTAACTGCAGAAAGTGCTAGTAAACTATGGGTACCTTTGCTTAGATGGGTATAGTGCTATTCAACTATGGGCACCTCTGTTTAGCTGTGTAAAATGTTGCTTAATGGCAGGCTATTATATATCTGGGTCTTTTCAAAATATATATTTTGTTCGCTGATACATTGGCCATGTCACTGCTTTTAATAACATTTTAATCATATTTGTCTGGTATTATTTCAAATACTGATTTAAAACATAAATAAGAAGGGGAGTGCTGGGACTCAAACCGTGAATGCCTTTTCTTTGTGCATACGCTCTACCATTATGCTATTTGGATTAATTTGCATACATAGTTCTTATATGCTCTTCAGTGTCACAATTGCTAACTGTGGTTAACCAATGGGCACACCCGCGCAAACAAGCGCAAATACGGGCAGCTATATCATGGATTTAAAAAAATATATTTATTTGTTACGTTTTATAACTGTGATGGGGGTTTACAGTGTCAGGGAGTGTGGTGTTGGGTGCAAGTACATTTGAGTGAACTCGCTCTTGTCTGTTGACACTATGCTTTTTAAAACCTTGCAGGGGCGCGGACTTTTAGACTGCTCAGCAGTTGGACATGCCCCCTGCTTGCCTACTCAGTCCGTGTAAGAGTTACGGATGAGTCAGCATGCCCTCATGAATATTCATGGCACGCTGATGTCATACCATTCAACTGCAGCCTCTGAGTAAGACATATTAAGTCTTACACGGAGGTTTCGTGAATCCGGCCCAACATCTTTTAACTACAACTTATATACAGTGAACATAGAGTGCTAGAGCACTTAAGATACAGAAAAAAGCCTTCTGTCTAAAATTTAACAATCTACTTGTGACGTTTGAAGCAAGCAGTTGCTATAGTTTATAACACATACAGAGTGCTACAGCTCTCATGTTATAGTTTAAAAATGCAGGAAACATGTTTTGTTTCCTTTTAAACTGTAACAAATTGCTTGCTACAAATGCAGCAAGTAGTTATTGCAGTTTTTATCATCCATGGAATACTACAGTACTCATATTTCAATTTGTAATAAAAGAAAAAGAAAAATTCTCTTTCTTTTAAACTGTAGCAAACTGATTGTTTTGTAACAAGCAGGTTGCTACAGTTTAGACCAGACATGGAGGACTGCAATGCTCAGTTTTGACCACAAATGCAATACAGGCATTTAAAATCAGGAAAAAGTCATCAGGATCAAATGTCCAATCAAACCCCCTAACACTTTGGGCCCAAGGCACTTGCCCTTTCCGCCCTACCCTAGCTATGCTACATTTAATGACCACTGAAAATACCAATATTAATACTGAGGTAGCATGAAGGCATTTTTGGATTGGCGAGTGTGGTACTTAATATGCTACCACTAGATAACAGTCATGTCTCTTCTGTGTTGTTTACCTGATTTATCACATCAGACATTTTTACATCTTATCAGAATTGTGGTTAATTACTGTACTGTGAGTATAAATCAAAATAGCTGCCTTCATTTATCAATGAAAGATGTTATTTTAATTGACCTTGTAGTCATATTCATTTGATTGTGGTAACATTGCATGCTTGTACAGTGTGTGCATAATATATCATACTCCAATATAGTTGCCACAAAATACACTCAGAATACACAACAGGATGTTAACATATCAAGTATAATATATGTATCTGGCAAGAACTCATTGATAACATGCATACTATACACATCTCTGTTGCACCTCTGCATCCAAGGATTGGAAGTCCAAATGGATGTGCAAATTGTACTATTTTTATTTTGACCTGCCTGCCAAAACACCTTGAGTTAAAAAGGCAGAAAGGGACCACAGTAACAGAAAGAATCAGGGCTGCATTTTTGTACAATAATTTAGTACAATAGGGATAGCACAGCAGCACAAAACACCCAACGTCTAGTGAATGAACATTTCCATTAACTATATAAACATCTTAAGCACAGCCAGTGAAAAAGAAAAATGTACTACTTATAACACACACACACACACACACACACACACACACACACACACACACACACACACACACACACACACACACACACACACACACACACACACACACAAATTGCTACACTGTCTAGTAAACATAATGCATGTTAAACTAATTAGGTTCATAGGTGTTTACTAGGCTAATGACCACAAGGGCCTTTTTAAGCCTAGCCATGAATCAGAAATCTCTGATAAGTTCTGGTACCCTTGACATGTATAACCAGGGGCTTGGGAGATAAAATATTTACAAGCAGGGGCCTGGGAGATGAACCATATACAGGCTGCCTGTGTCCATTAAAGACACAGGTGCCAAACTTCAGAATCTCACCATTGGACCTTAAGCTACATATAAGACTCTTTCTGTATTCCAGTCCAGTTTTTCTCTCTTCTTTTTTTTCTGTTTGACAAATATCTGCCAATCTGCCCATGATTTTTTCTAATTTGTTTGTTATCCTTCAGTGGGAATCTGTCCTTATTTTCTGAGCTGCCCCCTTCTCTTGCTCTATCAGAACCAAGTGATACTACTTCTTTTAAGTCACATTACTTTTTTCCGCCATCCCTTGGAGCTGTGTACCACATATGCATGAATGGAACTGAACTTACACTGTAACAAATAATCACCATTTTTCCATGCACCCATAACCCCTCTTTGCATATCTGCTCTCTAGAACCCTTTCCTCACTGCCCCATTCCAAAGCAGCACTTTCTGTATCTGTTACTATGCAGTTTCACACTGCATCAAAATATGTCTGTAGTAGAGGGCCTTCCATTCTATGTGCCCCTTCATTCTGACAGCCTATGTATGAAACCTCTACCAATGACACTTTCTGCCATTATTCCATAAAGGCAGTACGGTCTTAGCCTTCTAGTACCATCCTGAGCCAGATTGCCTGTATATTTTCTCTCCTGCTTCTGCTCTCTACGCCCTTATATTTTGTACCTAGTGAATTCATGGTTTGCTGTAGCTCATTCCATTCTACTTCCAGGTAACAAACAATGTGCTCTAATAGTTTAACTCTTCCTCTGACCACTGCTGCTATATCTTGATACACTGTAACCCCCTTCAGGACTTCACTCAGCTCTGTTTGCAATGCTTCCATCTCCACATTCAAGCACTGGAAGTGTTAAAAAAATGTTGATATTCACATCTATCTTCCACCATTTTACCCCTAGTTCATATCTGCCCATGTCACAACACCCAAATGTATGCTTTGTCACAAGTTTCACCCTGAACTGTTATGCTTGCTCTTCTTATCACCTCTTTTGCAAAGGGCAACAACAGAAGCTACCATACCATATTTCAGTTCAACTCTGAAAGATTTCCCCAGTATAATTACTTTTATTAATTTGTTAATGCATTAAACCAATTAAGAACAAGTTACTTTTCAGAAGCAACTCAGTAGTACTATCTGCATGAATGAGTACCTTGCCTTCCAGTTTGCAGATACTCGTAGATCTGTGCAGAAGTGAAGTGAATTCTAAGGATAGTATGCCCTTCAGAAAGTAGATACACTTACTTTGAGATAGAAAAGTTGATTATACTAAAATTAATAATAATCATTGTAAGCTGATATGTGTGTCATCTGTTAATTTTTTTCTAATACATTAACCTGGCTACTTAATCTACACAAATGACTCTTCTAGAAAAGTACAAAGCCATGATATCAAAATACATGTCAATGTGTTGGAACTATTTCTCCAGATTTGTTGATAATTTTTTACTAGATTATCTGTTACTCACCTAATTACTAAACAATGTGTGCTGTTTGCAGCTAGTTGATTACATAACACCAAAGCTATCTGTCATTACTCCAGAGAGTTAACCCCACTCTTTACTAATAGGCACTTACTAATTTACATAAAATATCCAGTGTATATTATCCTTCATCAGGCCTTCTCTAACTACCACTCCTTCACCTTCTCACCTTAGATACCGCTTGTTCTCCTTGTCATCATGTCATGTCTTTTCATTGCTGATTGCTCTATTGCTGTTCCTTCTTTATATAAATATGTATGTACACACACACACACACACACACACACACACACACACACACACACACACACACACACACACACACACACACACACACACATATATATATATTTTTTTTTTTACACAATTTTCTACCGATGTTGCTTTTGAGTATTATTTTCTTGTTTGAGTGTTTCACACATATTAACCTCTTTTGGGATGATAGTACCAGACTACTAATGTACACTCTTGTACCTCTTCAGCCAGCACTTACTACTATTTATTTTCCTCTCTCATATCCTCCGATAACATTCCTTTCTCTCTAATAATAATCGACTCTCTCCCCGTGTCCTATATTGTCCCTCCTGATTGTTACTCCTCCTCATCCCATTCTATTCCTTTGTCTATTTTTTACTGCAGAATACTCTGCCATTTCTCACCTCCATATATTATTAGAAATACAGTTGGTATTTTGAATAACTATGCACTAATTTACTTGATATAGGCTATCCACTACTGCAAAGTTTCTTGTACATGCAGTAGATGCTGTATTATTGATAGCAATTTCTCCTATTAATATTCTATAGATTTATTTCAGTCTACTGGTTCTTTATCTATTGTGGGGATTCTCTCTTTCCCTCTCTCTCTCTCTCTGCTTGCATCAGCTACTGTAAAATGTTTTTATGTGTGTTTTTTTTCTGGAGGCTTTCTTACCAATTCATTGAAAAAATATCTAATATGTTGCAGGGATTTTCTCCCTTGTATATAATTATTCATCAAGTACTATTTAAATGGTTTGGAATCTGTTGTGGAATTTTTCTCCCTAGGCATCCGCTGAACATGGGCCACTGGCTGAATTGGACTTTCCCAGTTATCAAAGGCCAAATAAAATAAATTAAATAAAGTGTATATATATGCTGCCCTGTTATTGTGCCTGTATTCTTGACTGACCTGCAACTGGTTATTTCTGATGAATGCTCTACTCCATTAATCAAATACAGACAAACAAGCAAACGAGTAAAATAATTGTCAGCTGCAACATTTAGAATTGCCTTAATCCTTCTTCCCATGCACTGAGACACATCCTCAGACATGCAAGTGATATGTGTCTTAATGTTTTTGAAATAGTATGGTTTTATTTATAGTTTTATTCATTGTCTTATTTTTTTCTCTAGGTCATCGAACTAAGCCAGCATGATTTTATATTAGGCAATCCCAGGCCATGTAGAATGCATACACAGATAGAATGCAAAAATATATATAAATCTGATTAATTATACCTATCATTAAGGTGAGCAACATAAACGACCCAGGGAAATGAGATATGCAGCACATCAGTGATCCATCGTTGGCCGTACTGTTCATATGGGACTCTGAAGTACTCCTTTACAAGAATCTCAGCAATGATGTCTCTGGTCTCAAATTAAAACAAATATAGGGTTTGCATGAGGAGCACTACATTCAGCTAAGGGCTAAATCATCACAACAAAAAGTAGTGCATTTGGAAATGTAGCTTACTAGCTTTCCTCACCATGAATTGTACTGGTTTGTGAGTTACATAAGTCCGTGGGGTCTCATGTTTGAAATTATTGAACATATTCCCTGAACATAATACTTGCATATGTACTCTAAAAGCACAACAAATCTGTTTACAAGGTATTGCAAGAACACTTTTCAGCTTAATTACTAGAATCTGATAAATGCTTTGACTATTTCTGAATTCATGTTGTCTACTTAGCTATCTTTAGAAGGCCCTGCTGAATAAGGATGTGTAAAATGTATTGTTTTTTAGCAACTGTAAACCCACTTCTGCTGGTACTTAAATAAGTTTAACATTTCATGGGGAATAACAGAATGTGCCAGTTAAAGATGAATCATACTCTACTGAAGCAAAGCTGACAGTAATTTGACATTAATATATATCTCTCTGTAGACTGTTTTCCCACACATATTGTTTTGCTTTTCACAAGAAGTTTATTGCAATTTTGCAAAAAGAACATTGCTCCATTAAGCCATTTTTATAAAGATATCACTGAAAGGCAAGTAACAGTTCATCTGGTACAGTACACTCATATATTGCTTTTCTCATCTAAAGAAATTTCACTGTAATTATTAACAGCAGTTGTCTTTGCCTACAAATTACTTTATTTATCAAGAAAGCAAATCTGTAAGAACAGAACAAGCAAAACAAATACATTTGGGAATGTTTAGGGACTTTGAGAATACAAGGATACACTTACAACAAAGCATCTGAGCAAAAACATCCATAAAAAATTGTCAGCAACATGTCTGGATTCATTATCAGTACAAAAAAAAATAGAAACTTCAATGCAAAATGTTTGAAAAATAACTCTAAAATGTACACTTTGGATTGAATTTTCAGGAAAAAAAAAGAAAGAAATAAACTTGCATACAAATTTTCAGCAATGTAGTTCTCCAAAATGTGTACTTTGGAATGAGGTTTCAGTAATAAAAAAAAAAAAAAAAAGGTATTTTAGAAATTCTATATTGTGAGTGCAATATAACAAAGTGAAAAAAAAAACGTTTTAGGCCACTGATGTAGCATTTGATGATAGACCAAGAGAAATTTATTGGCAACCTGTTGGAATATTCCTATTGTGACAAAATCTTTTAAGTGGTACAGTGCACTCATCGGGAAAGTACCAGAAAGAGTTTATTTCTAGTGTCCATGAGGGTGACTTTGTTATCATTAGGTTATGGATGTTGGCTCATAAGCTAGGTCACTTGCAAAGCTGGGACTGGTAGAACACTAGAAAATGCATTCCTTAATTTACTTAGGGATATTCCTTGCTCTTCAAAGATGGTGCACTCTTAGTTCAAGTTCCCTCTATACTTGGTAATAATTGCAGGTAACTTGTCCATGACAGATTTTATTAGGACTGCAATATCAAAAGGAGAGACATCTGAACTGAGCCACATATTCAGTAGAGGAAACAGAAAGTCAAATTATGTTATTGTTTTGTTCAAGTAGAGTTATGCCATTGTTTTATTCAAGAAACAAAGTGTCAGGAAATGCCTGGTGCTATGGAATTGTATTTCTTCTTGCATTTCATTTTAGCCTTACTTCAACTGAAACAATCTTCTTTAGTGACTATATTCTTGTATGGGACAGCATCCCGATAAACAGTACTTCTATTTCAGATTAAGATGTCTGCTAATTGTTCCACTTCAACAATCATTTGCACTCTGTTTTCCAAGGGTTGTATCCTAAGACTTTTGATAAAATCAGTTTATTTCTCCTGAATTCAAAGAAATGTTAACATTTCTTAAAATGTGGGTATTGCTAAAGAAGAGTTAATAGTAAACAGTTTTTACAGTAGCTATATTCATTAGATTCTAGGTCTTTGTCTGGGTTTTATTTCACAATAAACAGATTAAATATTAATTTTTTGCAGTGCTTTCTGAACAGCTACCTTACAATACCTTGTTTAATTACTCACGCTTCATAGACATACTGTCAGCAGCATTTTTGTCCATCCAGCTGTGCCCTTTCACAGGAGGCTAAGCAGCTCTTGTCTGCATCTCATGTTTGTTGAAATATTTACAGAAATGAAAATTATGACAAACTGGGTGGTATATGAAAAACATTTAATATGTCTTAGCTGCATTAGATAGACTTCAAAAATCCATTCAGTTATATTGCCAATAGTGTAAGCTTTAAGACCTTCTATGTAACATGATTTAGAAATTTTTATTTATTTGTTTTTTTGTTTATTTATCTTTTTTTAGTTCACAAGACCAAATTAATAACTCCCCTTCCTGCACCCAACTGACCCATGTATTCCTCCATGGGGTAGAGCTCTCCGGAACATTCATTCCACTGTGGAGGTGAGAAGCAGGTGTTAGACAGCAGGTCTATCAGCAGGTTCTGTAAACTGTTCTATTTTTACTCATCAGCACCTTTCATAGCTGCTGCAAGAGGTACGTGCATGCTTCCAGACATGTGCAGCTTCCAAAATCTCTGCCAATAACATGAAATGCAGGTATGCCAAGCCCGACATGCTGTAACACCATACCAGCATCCCTGCAGGTGTTGCTAATGCAGTGAGCCTAACTGTATCCCACTCTAGATGAATGAGTCTGATTTAGTTGGTCACTCCCATCATCCCCCACCATGTTCCTCCAGTGCTGGTGCCACCAATCAAACACGGGTCTCCTATCATGCTGTCAGGTCCTCACCCATTTGGCCATGAGGCCAGATGATTTTGGAATTATTTTTTTTTTTATCTTTTTTTTTTTCAGTTTAGAAAACAGAAGCATCCAATAGACAATAAACAGCAGCAAATAATGCAAATATTTTATTATTGAACAAACATTACAAATTCACAAAGTAAAAAAGTAGGAAAGTATATGTGATACTACATTGTGCAGAGTGCTCAGCCTATTCCATCAAGATCTGTCCACTTACTGGAACCATCCTGCTTTACAATCTTAAAAAATGAACATCACAGTCCTGTTGAGTTTCCATAACTATTCTAATGGTGTGGAAACAGATTTGTTGACCTCACTTTTAAGGCATAAAAGATATATCCCAGATCAACACCATCCATAAATAGCAGCACTTTGCTTTCCAGTGCTTAAGACAATAGAGTCTAATTACACTTGCCTACACCCAGTATACTTCTAGCAAGGGTAGAAAACAGGATTTAACTCTAGGTGGAATAAGAATCTGGTACTTCCAATGCAGCAGAATTTTCTTGTGGAATACTGATGTAGTGCCACAGCATGAAGAGCCCGATATGCCTGCATTACATGCGATTGGCAGCTTTTTTTGGGAAGTCGCTTATGTGTGAAATTCTGCATGCACATCCTGCAGCAGCTATAAAAGCTGATGATGGGTAAGGATAGATTTACAGAATCTGCAAATGTACCTTTCTCTCTAGCACAGATAATTTCACTTTCAAAATGTCCCAGTACCTCCTAACCACAGAACAACCCCAAACATGTGTACATTGTCCACTCTAACCTGTCCATACCTCCAACCATTACCATCCTGCTTTATCCCTGATCTCCATTGTTCACAGAGTGATATATAAATGGGAAAGAAGTCATCTCTTGGTCCTTATGTTTTGGAAATCGCTTTAATTTATATGTTGCCTTCCATGTTAATTCCCACTTCATCTGGGTTAATCCAGTAAACTCCTGTCTATTACACTTAAGAAATAACTGGCAATTTCCTGCTGCTGTTTTTCTGACCCATAAATCTCTAAAAAATCAACCCAACTCTAACAGTTTTTACACTGCTCTGCAGTTTAAATGAAGGCCAAAGTGTTGCAAATCAGGCAGAGATCAAATATACCCACAAACAGAGAAAAAAAAAACATTCCAGGCTCCAATCACAAAGGTTAAACACCAGACATAAATTTATTGATGTAAAAAATAAAAAAGGTTAGCACTTTTGCGGTAACAAAATACCGCTTCTTCAGACTATTTCAGAACCTAGTGAGCCATCTTCTTATATAGAAATTTAAAAATATAATTGACCAATCCATGTTACTGAACATTGACTGAACATCCAATCAGATACCATCACAAAACAGCATCTTTTATATATTGTGACAGTTTTAGAATCAGGTTAAAAGTCTATAAAAATACAGGAGTCCATTCATACACCAATAAAATTCAATGCTGTCATAAGTATGCAGTAACAATTTGTGTCTAAGAGAGAAACTAGCTAGCAACCAATAAGCACTCGGTGCTCTTTTCAAAATCCAATAGCAAAACAACTGTTGACACTTCATTTAAATAGACATCCATCAATGTAATTTACTACAATCAGGTCAAAAGATCATGTTGAAATTTGGCACAATGGTTAGTGTTTTAGCCCTACAGATACAAGGTGCAGGGTTCAACACCTACACAAAACAACTATTTCTATTGGTTTAGCATCAGTTAAAACTCTAGCTAAATACAACAACAAAACCCACATTTTTGAATGTCTCAGTAACAAGTGGAGTGCCGCCCCCACAAAATCTACACACTGCAGATCCACGTGGCATCACCTTGTAAACCAGGGCACAGCAAAGCAGTGCAATTCCCATTCCATTCACATACAACCTCCAAAAATATACTAAGAGCTCTTGATCACAATATTATTTCCATTGCCGTATTCTGTCCATCAATGTCTCAATATATTCCATTTAATTCATCTTAATAGAAATATGTGTTATTTAATCAAACTTCATATAGACTCCCAATAAATAAATATATCGCTGCCATTTCACACGTAGACAACAAGGATGTATACAGCACAAAGGTGTGCCGCAGCAACCACAGAGTTATCCCAAGATACACAGAGAGCAAGGCGCAGAGATACAGCACCCCACACTGTATCATGCACACCAAAACTGGAAATTCTTCTGCAGAGTAAAAGTAACCCCTATTAACAAAAAATATAAAAGTAGGAATTCTATATTAAATCATATATATATATATATATATATATATATATATATATATATATATATATATATATATATATATATATATATATATATATATATATATAAATGGACCATATCAATTGCCTTAAAACTGTTACAACTATAAAATAGTGCATATAAGTGTGAAATCATGGCACATATAAACTGTACTCAACCAAATCTCTTACTACTGCTCAATGTTTTAATGGACATAATTTCACACTGGCTTAAGTGATAGTTTATCATTCAGACTTGAATGTAAATGGATCTATAATGACAGATTCCCTTTTCTTCTGTCTTACTGTTCACATCACCACTTTTGTTGTCTGTCAACAATTCTAATACTAAAAACATTTTGTGGTCCTCACAACAGGTCTGTACATGTTGTGCTAATATACTAGGTTCATAAGTTCACAGATTAGTACTAAGCTAACTGCCCTTGCGAGCCATTTTAAGCTTAGCCAATTATCCTTTGTGAGACTCAAACCCTGCACCTTGTGTTTGTAAGGCAAACACATTAACCATTAGGCCACCTCTCTTATCCCTAATGCCCTCTACATATTCCAGGATCCTCTCCCCTAAAGGTTCTATTAGTTTTACCTACATAGTAGACAGTACATCTTGTACAACTAGACAAGTAGATTAAATTAATACTCATGCAATCAGCATAAAAGGAGAATTCAGCTTTTTGTTCAGTCCTACGGAACACATAAGAAGTACAACTGAAAATATACTGACAAGCCTTACATCTACGATAAGAAAAGGTGCCCTCCCATTCAGATCTGGGATGACCAAAATCATACTGTTGTTTATAACATAGACTTCTTCCAAGTGAAGTATTGTTCTTAAATGCAAATCTCGTCCTGTCATCTATAACTTTCCTAATCTCTTGGCAATTTAGTAACAAATGCCAATTCTTTCTAACAATATTACAGGTGATATTGATGTCATTTGAGTAGGTAAGAACAAGAACTATCGATCCTATTCGACTTATACCTATTAGTCTCAATCATACTTGTTCCACTGAGGCCCTCTGAAAAATATAGTTTGTTTATGGTATCATGCATAGAATGTACTTGATTCAAACTCATTTGGACATCCTTCTTTGGATAATCACATGCTACAAACTCTGTACACATACTATCTACCAAAGTTTCTTACTTAGAATTAACATTGCAAAGCCTACTGGTTCTCATAAACTGCCCTTTCAAAATGATTCTTGTCATGTGTCCAGGATGCATATAAACTTATGTAAAAATCACATTTTTCCTGCAGGGTTTCCTACACATCATCATGTTAAAACCTAATAGGTCATCAGTCTTAACCAAAACATCTAAAAAATCAATACTGTCATGTGATAAATGATGAGTGAACCTCAAAAATGTGGTGGTACTATGCAAGTACACTATAAAACCATTCAAACTATCCAGAGGACCCATCCACAAAATAACAATGTCGTCTACAAAATGCCTGTATAAACTCACAAATTTGGAAAATTGATTAGCATTCAGTACTTGTTTACATTTCCAGTCAGGTTAAACTAGACTGGCGTAGCTATTGGCACATGCCATACCCATGGCCACACCAACCTTTTGAAGATAATACTGACTATTATAGATAAAAACATTGTTCTCAAGAATTAGTTCTAACAAGGTGCAGGTCAGATCTGTCTTACCGGTAGTAAAGTCAATATATTCTGAAAGGTATAGTCTGATATACTCAATACCAATATCATTTGATATTATTGTAAAAAGAGAAGTCACATCAAGGTTCACTAAACAAATATTGCTGAAATCCCTATCAACATTTGACCATTGATATAAATCATTGAGAAATTCTTTCATATCTTGCAGTACAGTCGGAATCCCATCCAAGACAGGTCTCAGTGTCTTTTCAACATAAATGGAGAATGGCTCCATAGCCCAATCTTTAGAAGAAACAATTGGATGCATCAGGGTTTGTTCTGATCCTTTGTATCTTAGGAAGACCACCGATCATTGGTATTGTTGGATGTTCTACACAGAAATATTCAAAAAGGTCTCTTGTGATGAGCCCTGTCATCAATAGATCATGTACAAAAAATTGTATTCTATCAATCAACCCATCTACTGTAGATCTATTAATCTGAATATAAGCATTATTATCAGATAGCAACTCAGACATTCTCTCTAATTAAAAGTGTCTACCCATAACCACTATGCCTCCTCCTTTGTCAGAGGGGCGTATCTCAATATGTGATGCTTCACATAGTTCTCTTAGTGCAATCTGTTCATCGCGAGATAGGTTATAAAATGAATGTCTGTGTTTTTTATTCAGAGATTCAAAAATGTTATTTCACATGTACTAATAAATGCCTCCAAGAAAGGATGTATGTTTGGAGTAAATGTACTTGGTTTCTTAAAAATATTTTCCTTTATACTGGGCTCAGGATAACACACAGACAAAAATATATTTCTTACACACAATCTTAGATCTAAGAGTACATCTGAAATGTCAAAAGATCTAGTGGGGACAAAGTTCAGACCCCTATTCAACAATGAAAGTTGTGCATCAGTGAGAACAATAGAAGAAATATTGAATACCAGTTGACTTACTAGTGTGTTTTGTTCTGAGTCAATATCCCTCCTGTTGTCACTAATTGATCCATTTGATGTAGATGCCCCTTCCTTAAATGACTCTTGGAATGTTCTCTCAAATGCCCCTTGTCTATAGGTAGAGTGGCTGGGGGGAAGGCATACTGAATATCACTGGTTGAGTTGTATGCATAGGCGGATTCACAGATATGGGAGGAATGTTGATAGTAGCATTGTTACTGGATATAGATGCAGGTACCTCAATGGACTCCACTGGTTCTACAATAGTGGGAGATTGAATTTGAGTATTCATACCTCTGCTGCGGTGCTCTGTAGGCCAAGAAAAGGCTTTCCCACTCTTAAAATCTCTGAGATCCCATTGCTATTTCTTTATTTTAGTCATCTGTAGTCACTTCTCATAAAGGGCCAGATGGTTATACAGTTCATCTAACCATATTTATAACTGTCTCCTGGAAACTTGTTTAATATATCTATCTGTATGGCACATATATCTCTCAAAAGACTCCCTTCAAGAGTTTGAAAAAAATCTATTAAAAGATACATGTAATCAAGCTCAGCTTGAAAGTTAATGGATTCCCACTGTTTCAGGAGTTCTGTCTATGCAGTACCATATGTGGATATCTTCAAGATTCAAAGGTCATGAGGGATAACATTGTGGTAGATAGATGCTTCAAGGTGTAAATGTTGCCATTGTAGCTGTATCTGTATAACTTATTTTTAAGTTCTATATACTGAACGTTAAAACTCTCAGATAAAACAGTATCAATAACTGTAGAAATGTCCTCTGAGTTATTAGTTGATATGCTAAATAGAAGATGAATCATCTTGCAAAATATTGATTCAAGCAGCCCATTTTGGAAAAAAACAGAAACACTGTGATTGTAGCCAGCTCCAAAATATTGCCTTCTACCATGTCCAGCTGCAACCACAAAAAAGAACAAATGAAGGCCAAAGAGTTGCAAATCAAGCAAAGGTCAAATATATCCACATACAAACAGAGAGAAAAAAATGCCTGGCTCTGACCAACATGGCTAAACACCACACATAAATTTATTGATATAAAAAATAAAAAGTTTGCGCTCATTGTTCTACGTTTTGCAGGGAAGATGGTGGGGAGGTTGGCATAATGGTTAAGTTATTTACCTTACATGCATAATGTGCAGGATTTAATTCTCATATAGGGTAACTGGCCAGACTTAAAATATCCCACAAGGGCAGTTAGCCTAGTATGAATCTATGAACTTAAGCGCTCTGTGCAACCCCACATATGAATCCATATCTGCCTAATCTGCAGAATGTAACCCATTATTCTTTCTGAGATGAAATTTATTGTACAATACTGGGAAAATCTTTACATTTTAGATTCTGTGGGCTAACTAAAATTTGTTTCCAACCTATAATCTGCTTTCCCAGCCAATGCTCCCTTGACATCTCTTCTACTATCAAAACAACTCTGGGGTAATGCCATATATAATCATTGGAACCCCCTCTCTATTCCAGACCATTTATTTCTGTGCACTCCTTTTACATTTATTCTAGCCAGTCATGGAGCAGCAGTGAGTTAATGCAATTGACCAACTGTCTTGTACCCTCTTTGCTAACTTTACCCTGTCTACCCCAAAATGTGAGATGGTTTAACTGAAAGGAGAGAAAATAGTTAGCCACACGTGGAAAGACATATCCACCATAAAAGCAGGAATATTTATTATTTTTATTGTATTTATTTATTGACATTTGTTGACAGAGAAAGTCCACTGGGTCAGGAACCTATTTTCAGTGGAGGCCTGGGGAGAAAATCTACACAGTTAATACAGTCAAATAAAAATATAGACAGCTGACAATTTTTTTTAAAGTGAAAATATGCAAAAATTAAAAAAAAAATATATATAAAAGTAGACTAGATAGACAATATAAAACTTATCAGTATGTATCAGAATGTATATAAACTTAGATAACAGTTGGTAGTATAGTACAACACTTGAGTTGTTTCTTTTTGGCATTGCATGATATAAACAAATGATTCAGGAATGTTCTTACCTTCTTTACCCAAAACTGCAATATTTATTAAACCTGTAAAGAAATACATTTAGGGTGATTTAAGGAGATCAATACATTCATAGCAAGATACAGCTATTGAGGTAGAATTGTTGCATGTGAAACACTAATCTTCCCAGCAATGGTATACATGTGGGAAAGCTTTGGCACAAGGTCCTCAACCTTGTTAACCAGGTCCTCATGACTGTCTGCAATATCAGACTGGAGAGTGGTCCTAAATTTCAAACCTAAGTATTCTACCTCCTCCTGTACTATTGGTATGCCCCTGTTATCCAGAGCTAAGTTGAAAACCCCACATTTTATTATTGCTAATTTATTAAAGTTACAGATTAGATCTGATGTTATATCAATGGAACAGAAGGCATACAGAATTTTCCTAAAACCTTAAGTAGGTCACTATTCATTAGAACGCAATTAATAGTAAACAGCTGAAAAAAACTGATCTCCCATCTGACCTTCCTAGAATTCCAAAATTACTTTGACATGATATGGCAAATCTTCCTTGACCAGTAGTAAAAGCTCTTAGGAAAAGATGCACCGCTGCCTGGCTTCCCAGCTGATAAACCATGTGCTAGAAAGATCCTTATTCATCATTACTTGAAAGAATAGAGAAGTATGCAAACATTTCACTCTGGCAAGAAAAAGGGGTCTGTAATTCGTATGTTGAAGCACCTGGAAGAGTAATTTAGTCTCAGCAGTGTCAAATAGTTTAAAATCACATTCCAGCTTGTGCCTGGCTAAACTACACAAATGATCTGCTATTTCACTCCCCCTCTCTGAACAAATTTTAACAACAGGAAGCTGAGTCTCACTGCCAAAATCTTGGCTAGAATCTTTATAACTAGATTAATTAGCCAAATGGGAATGAAATTGCTTAGAGTGAGTATCCAGAAATTAATTTTTGGGACAACTGTTATATGTTCATTGGTTCATAGGTGTGCACTAAGCTAATGGCCCAGGAGCATTTACAAGCCTAGTCCATAGGATTACCCTGGCATCATGCCACCCGACCTTAGTTTCCAATGCCTCTGTCGAGTAGAGCCACTGGAGTGATCCCCGGGGTGAATTTTCTATTTCCCATCCACTCATCAAGATTTCTCTTGAAGAGGGCCAGTGAGGTGGTCTGTTGGACATGTATAGGAAGTCTATTCCATAGCATGGGTGTTCTCTGGGTTATGAACCTGTCACTCCAGCACGTTTTGTTGATTGTGGTAATGAGGTTGAGGTCTCTGGACCGTGTGGTGGGAAGGATTGGGATTTCTTTAGATGTAGCATTTCTAACAGAACTGGGTTAGACATGGCTTTATAAGTGAAGTAGAGATCACCTCTATGTAGGCGATATGAGACAGAGAATAGTTGGTATTTTTTGAGTCTGTCCATATAGGACAAGTGTTTAAGGCCCAGGATCCTCTTTGTGAGGTACTTTTGTGGCCTCTCCAGTTGTTGCAGGTGTCTAGTGAAGTACATGCCAAATGGGGCACTGTACTCGATGACTGGCTTAATAAGGGAAGAGTAGAGGGAGACAATGACCTCTTTCTTCCTCGATGCAAAACCCTTAGTAATGAGATGTACCACATAGAAGGACTTACTGACCACAGTGGCAGTGTGGTGGTCAAAACAGAGGTCGGTGTCAACCTGTGTACCCAGATCTCTTATAACACCTTCTGTGTTCTTTGGGCTACCATCGATGTGGTAGTTCATGGGAACTGTGTTTTTCCTAAAGGGGATGATGACACATTTTTTGGCATTGAGCTTAAGGCCATGGTTCTGACACCAGTCGTTTGTCTTAGTGAGGCCTTTCTGTAGGATGTCAACATCACTTGGGGAGTTAATAATAGCTCCTTCATGTTGGACTGGACTTCTGAAAAGTAGATACCAAATAGGAGAGGATCCAGGACCGATCCCTGTGGGACTCCACTCGTGACAGGTCAGCAGTCTGACTTCGAGTCAGCTGCTTTCACACTGTGGGTTATATCTGTGAGCCAGTTTGCAACCAACCTAGTGATATAGGGGTTGATGCCTAGCTTAGTGAGTTTTTCTATGATTCTTGAGTGGGGATTGGTATCAAAGGTCTTGGCCAGATCAAGGTAGGCTGTACGAACCACCATGCCTTTATCCACAGCTCTGGTGACTGACTCAAAGAAGTCGACCAAGTTGAGCAGGCATGATCTACCCTTCAGAAAACCAAACTGTTTGGAATCCAGAGTTTGGAGATTCCCTATATCCTTGTTTATTAGGTCCATGATGATACATTCCATAGCTTTGCATATCAGACTTGTCAGGCTAATGGGGTGATATTTCCCAGAGTCTGTAGTCACTCCTCCTTTGTGGAGAGGGATGACTATATTAGTGTGCCATTCGGTAGGGACAAAGCCTGAGGTGAGACTGTGATTGAACAGGGCACACAGGTGAGGTGCCAGTTCACTCTGTAGTTCATGCAGAACACAGCCAGGGATATTGTTAGGTCCCATACAGGCTGTTCATGGCTTTGGAGAGTGCTATTTTAACCTGTGCAGCAGTAATACTGGGTGCCTGGCAATCTACTGGTATTGTGATTGGTCCTTTAGTGGGGGGAGTTGGCACTGAATCTGTCAGCTACTATATTGACAATATCTGCTGGCACGGTATATATGACTGCCTGATTATGATCCTTGCAGGACTCCTTCACAAAACTCTCTGAATTATAAACTTCTGAGAGCTTTTGGTATAGGAGAACCACATTACACTTGTAGAATTTTACTAGAAGGCTGTCGGTGCCAGATGCCTTATTAGGTTCAAGCTACAAAAAAGATTTGTTTGGCCACCTCAAAATATGTTGATAGGTTTATCAAGTCCTCTGCTATAAAAGGGATTTATTGCTGCGGTGAAATTCTGTGCAATTACATTGCTCTCCAGCCTGGAAGTGTATAGAATTCACAAAAGGCCTTCCTAGTAAAATCATCACCTGAAATAACTATACCCCTAGGTTCAAAGACAACACTGGAAGGCAAACCTTATTGTTCCATTGCTTAAAAAAACAAGCTATACATCTGGGTTTGCCCTCTCACCTCAACCTCCCTAACTGATCTTTCCTCATAAGTTCTCCTCCCACTTTATGAGTTCAAGGAAATTAATCTCTGCAGAAAGGACTGCCTCTAATCCCCATAAATCAACTATTGTCACTATCATCATCATCATCAACCCCCTATTTGATATTTTCTGCATTGGGTCAGGGTGTCATGTTAAATTTTGCCATCTCTCTTGATTCAATGCTACACCCCTGCCTTCTTTGACAATGATACCTGCCTGTCACAGATCTTCTCTCACATAATCCAGCCACATTTTTGCTGGACACTGTTGTTTCCTCTTACCTTCTTCCTGTCTGTCCCAAACCTTCTTCACATGATTGTCTTCAGCTTTTTTGCACATGAGCCCATACCACCGTAATCTGTTCCCTTTGATCTTTTCTGCAATTGGAGCTACTTTGGCTTCTGCTCTTACATCCTCATTTCTTCATCTGTCCCACAGTGTACATCCGACCACTATTCTATCATCTGCTCTGCCTTTACTGCCCAAGTTTCTGTACCATTCATCAGTACTGGCCGCACCACTGTCTTTACTTTTCAGCTTCTTTGGCATTCTTCTGTCATACACTGCACCTGAAACTCTATGCCAGTTGGCTTCAACCCCTCTGATTCTAGCTTTGACCTCTTCATCCAAACTTCCCTTCTCTTCAACCATCCCTAACAGATACTTGAAAATATTAATCTGTTCCACTATATTCTTTTCTGTCTCAGTTCTCAGCTTCTTCCAATGTCCCCAATTTACTGCCATTACCACTTTCTTATCTGTACTAAGTTTCATCCCACGTGCCTTCAGTTTTGCATTCCATTCCTCTATCATTCACTGAACTTCTTGCTCAGAGTCTGCCTGTAATGACACATTGTCTGCATGCAGCAATGTCGTTGATCTGTCCCCTCTGATCTGTTTGCTAAGGTAGTCCATAACCAATATGAACAGCAGTGGATTCAAAACTGAACCCTGGGACACACCCACTCCCACTGAGAATTCTTCTATGAGACCGAACACTGTTCATACATAAGTCATTGGGTCCTTGTACATGGCCTGCACTAATTCTACCAATGTTTCTGGGACTTCAAACTGTGAAAAACTGAGGGGCTGTCAGTCCAGCCAGATAGAATTTTATAAATAATTCTGTTATTGCAAATATTAATATGATCCACAGGCTTGTGTAACAAATGTAAGAAAACTGCGTGATGTGCTGAGCTTCAAAAATGTAACCACAATGCACCCTGTTGGAAGAAAGCTGATGAGTAAAGCCTTTCATGGCTGTTTGATCTCAAGCTAGGAGACAGGATATCTGGGTTAGGAAATTCTTTCTATTGTTCTAAGACAGAGGTAATTACTAGGTTTTATATGTAAAGTGTCTTTAATTGCTGTGGCTTCCTGGCAGGTGCAGATTACAAAAAGAAATGTTAAATTTTAAGTTCTGTGAGCCTGGGAAACTTAATAGAAGTGTCAAGAATGATGTAATCTGAAATGACTCAGCAGTAATGTGTATTATCAATTTAAGACTTTCACAAAGAGAAATATTTAGCATTTTGTATTTTGTTCTGAAGCTGACAACAACTCACCAGCACTTTGGTTTGTAAGTAGAATTTAGAACATCGTTTCTGTTAGAGACAGATAGGAATATAGCCAGATTAGTCTAGCTGTTTTCTATATTTGTCAGACTATCCTACAATATTGTTTCAAAAGTATTTTCCTGTGATATCTGAACTCTCTATTAGCACTGTGTTGAATTGATGAGCATTGTGTTGTGTTTTTATTATTTATTATTAAATATTTTTAAACCTTTCAACTGTGGCTGTTTTGTGTAGAGATAATTTAAGCTCACAGAGTACTTACATGTATTTGGTGATACTGTATAAGCCACTCCAATAGCCTTAGCCATAGGTAGCACTTACTATTTGGATAACAGTAATAGCACACGTTGGAATTGGTCACCCTTTGGGAAGGGCCTTATAGTAGCTGATAAGTAGTGCTTGGTGACAGTGATTTCTACCTTATAGTCTAGGCAGGAGGAGGCATAGCTGGAAACCTGTGCCATCCTTTCCCAGGAGTGGCTGTGTGTTTGTATATAATTCATAACTCAAAGTGTGTGTGTGTGTCAGTTACTTGGGCAGGGACACAAAGCACTGGTTGGAAGGAGATGGTGCTGGAGGTTTTGGCTTGACTACTCGCTGAGATCAGTACCCTATAGCTGTGCCAGTGGGGAGTCTTATTTGGGATCTGGAGAGAAAGGGAGAAACAAGTCTGAGACTGACTGTGATCTCTGTGTGCTCTTAAAGGAAATTGTACTTTATTGTGTGTGTACTTGTTATCCTCTCAATGTGGACACCCCTCACTAGTGTTAGTGGTGAGGATTGAGACTCCTTAATTCTGGGCCAGTGCACGGGTGTCACATATTAATTGTTTGGTAGTGCTGGCATAGCCACATCAAGTATTAACTGGGTGATAGTGGAGAGTTGCCCACATCACATACTAATTGGCTTGTTGTGGTGTGGAAAGTGAATTTCTGTAGCTTGTGTACAGTGATCACTGAAGGTGTTTTTGTTTTCTAAATCAGCCATGCAGTGAACATTAAGAGTTCAGATCACAATTGTTTTATTTCTTTTGATAGCTTAGTTAGGGAGAACAGGCAAGCATGTCAGCAGAGGAGTATGGAAAGCTGACAAGGAGCCAGTTGGCTGAGATATGCCAGGAAAAGGGCTAGTGCATGAAAAACTGACTAAAGCAGACATGTTTGCAGGTTTGGTCACAGCTGCATTTGAAAATAGCAACCAGGAGGACGATCAGACTGGCCATGGAGATATACAACACTCAGAGAATGGACAGCTCATTCTACAGAGGACTTAAGAATCAGTCTGGAGCTAAAGAAACTTGAGTTGGAGTCCTAGTGTTTGGAATTAGAAACTTACGTAGAAGTGTCAGTAATGATGTAATCTGAAATGACTCAGCAGTGATGTGTATTATCAATTTAAGACTTTCACAGAAAGAAAGATTTAGCATTTTGCATTTTGTTCTGAAGCTGATAACAACTCACCAGCACTTTGCTTTGTAAGTAGAATTTAGAACATAGTTTCTGTTACAGACAGATAGGAATATACCCCAATTAGTCTAGCTGTTTTCTATATTTATGTCAGACTATCCTACAGTATTGTTTTAAAATATTTTCCTGTCATCTCTGAACTCTCTATTAGCACTGTGTTGAACTGATGAGTATAATGTTGTGTTTTTATTATTTATTATTAAATATTTTTAAACCATTCAACTGTGGCTGTTTTGAGTAGAGATAATTTAAGCTCGCAGAGTACTTGCATGTATTTGGTGATACTGTATAAGCCACTCCAATAGCTTTAGCCATGGGTTACACTTACTATTTGAATAACAGTAACAGCACACAGTGGACCTGGTCACCCTTTGGGAAGAGCCTTATAGTAGCTGATAAGTACTAGTTGGTGGCAGTGATTTCTACCTTATAGTTTGGGCAGGAGGGGGCATAGCTGGAAAATCTGTGCCAGCCTTCCCCAAAAGTGTCTGTGTATTTGTATATAATTCATATATCAAAGTGTGTGTGTGTTAGTTACTTGGGCTGGGACACAAAGCACTGGTTGGATGCAGAGGGTGCTGGAGGTTTTGGCTTGACCACTCATCTGAGATCTGTACCCTATAGCTGTGCCAGTGGGGAATCTTATTGGGGATCTGGAGAAAAAGGGAAAAACAAGTCCCAGACTGATTGTGATCTATGTGTGCTCTTAAGGGAAATTGTACTTTATTGTGTGTGTACTTGTTATCTTCTTAATGTGGACCCCCTTCACTGGTGTTAGTGGTGAGGATTGAGACTCCTTGATTGTGGGCCAGTGCATGGGTGCCACATATTAATTGTTTGGCAGTGGTGGGATAGCCACATCAAGTATTAACTGGTTGATAGTGGTGAGTTAGCCACATCACATACTAATTGGCTTGTAGTGGTGTGGATAGTGAATTCCTGTAGCTTGTATACAGTGATCACTACAGGTGTTTTTGTTCTCTAAATCAGCAATGCAGTAAACATTAAGTGTTCAGATCACAATTGTTTTATTTCTTTTGATAGCTTAGTTAGGGAGAGCAGGCAAGCATGTCAGCAGAGGAGTATGGCAAGCTGACAAGGAGCCAGTTGGCTGAGATGTGCCAGGCTAAAGGACTGGTGCAAGAAAAAACTGATTAAAGCAGACATGTTTGCAGCTTTGGTCACAGCTGCATCAGAAAATAGCAACCAGGAGGATGATCAGACTGGCCGTGGAGATGTACAACACTCAGAGCAGGAACAGCTCATTCTACAGAGGACTTAAAAATCAGTCTGGAGCTAAAGAGACTTGAGTTGGAGGCCTAATGTTTAGAAATAGAAGCAGCAGAGATACTGAGACATCTAGAAAGTGAGGAAAATGAGAAACTGCGATGTCTGCTTGCTGAGAAGAATGAGAAACTGCTACACCTCGAAGCTGAGGAGAAGAAGAGGCAGAGGCAACATGAGAAGGAGATGCTGACTCTTTGTCAGAATCATGCAGGTAATGGGGAAGGGAGTAACTGGACTCTGAAGCACAAAAGGTCAGTAAATTTCTTCCACAATTTACAGAGGGGGATAATTTTGATAGTTTCATTCATATGTTTGAGAGGGTATGTAAACAGTATGATGTTGACCAAAGGCTCTCTGTACGGTTCATGACCTCCTTACTCCATGGTAAAGCTGCAAATGTACTTTCCTAACTGTCCGACAGTGATTTTTTAAATTATAATGCTGTAAAGAATTGTTTAGTAGAATTTTTTAATCTAACACCTGAAGCTTATAGGAAAAAGTTCCGTGAGCATAGATGCAAGGAAGATGAAAGTATGTGTGAATATGTTGCTGAACTAAGCACTTATTTTCATAAGTGGATGAGTGGATGTCAGGTCACCACTTTTGAATGGCTGGCAGACCTTTTGGTGAGAGAACAACCCCTTAGCACTGTCTGAGGACATGAGGATCTGATTAGCTGATAGACAATGCCTTACTGTAGATGAGCTTGGGATGAAATGAGACCTATACCTAGCAAGCTGGGCATCACTTCACAGGAAAGGGACACCCAGTGCTGCTCATATGTCTAAAGGAACCCATGGTGGGCAACCTAGACTTCCCAACAGAGTCTGACAGTAGCAGGGGAAGCCACTAGTCTAGGTACACATCCAGGACCTAGAGTTAAATGTTTTGAATGCAACCAATGGGGCCATGTAGCATATAGATGTCCACAGATGCAAGGTGGGGAACAAAAGGTTAGGGAGCCAGTAAGTGGGAAGGACAAAATGCCAATAGTAGGCTGTCTTGAGACAACAGGGGTACCAAACTACCATCCTTCAGATGTCCTGATAGGGAAGGACTTTAATGAGGCAGTGCCATGTGTTTATGCAGTTCCACACAGTCAGGATTGGAGACAAGCATGTGGGTCTGGTAGCCTGGGGGAGACCCAGACAGACCACACACTTGCAGCCAGGACTGGTGAGGTGATTACCTCAGGGAGGGAGCTACCCTGTAGCAGTGAGATTGAAGGTGAACCACAGCTGCTTGTGAGTACTGATGTTCCCTTGGACAGACTGACTGCAAAGGTTGAGGTGAGTAGTAATACCTAGGCTGACAGTGAGGCACTGCTGTCAGAGGGTGCCAGACTTCCTGTGGAAGGGGAGCTGGGAAGGGTCATAAAGTGAGAGTTGAGACAGGCTCAGCTCTCAGACCCTACATTACAAGGCCTGAGGCAGGTAGCTTGTGAGGCAAATGATTCTCAAGGTAAGGAGAAATTTGTATACTGGGACAAAGGGTTACTGTATAGAGACTGGACCCCTGAGGGAGGGATAGAAGATGAGAGGTTACAGCAGTTGGTAGTGCCTAGAGCCTAACTTCTGGCACTTCTAGCCATAGCCCATGATATTCCCTTTGCAGGTCATATGGGCATAAAATATACAAATAAGTCATATTATGAAGAACGTTTATTGGCCTGGGACTTCTAGAGATGTAACAGGGAACTGCAGGACCTGTGAGCAGTGCCAAAAGGTAGGCAAGGCAGGAGACAAGGTGAAAGCTACTTTGATGATTTTGCCTGTGATTGAGGAGCCATTTCAGAGGGTAGCTATGGATATTGTAGGGCTTCTGAGTACCCCAAATTGCACACGGAAATGGTATATCCTAGTGGCAGTAGATTATGCTACAAGATACCCTGAGGCAGTAGCTTTGTCCTCTATTGATGCAGAAAAGGTGGCAAATGCTTTGTTAGAGATTTTCAGCAGGGTAGGATTATCAAATGAAATGCTGACTGACAGAGGTGCCAATTTCATGTCAGACTTACTGGCTTGTCTGTAGAAGTACTGTGGGGTGAAGCACCTAAAGACCACCCCTTACCATCCCCAGACTAATGGTCTTGTTGAGAGGTTAAACTCTACACTCAAGTCCATGCTATGGGCATTTGCAGACCAGTTTAAGAGGGAGTGGGACAAAAATTTCCCATCTGTTGTTTGATTACAAAGATGTTCCCCAGGAATCCATGGGTTTTTCACCCTTTGAGTTGCTGTATGGGCATAGGGTGAGACTACCTCTAGATTTAATTCAAGATAAGTGGGAAGGTGAGTGTGAATCTCACAAGGAGTCTGTTGTGGCATATGTCCTAAACCTCAGGACAAGGCTCAGGGAACTCATGGGCTTGGCCCAGGAGAACCTGGCAGAAGCCCAACAGCAGAAAAAGGTCTGGTATGACAGGAATGCTCGAGCAAGAATGTATGCTTTAAGGCAGCAGGTAACATTTCTTATTCCTGTCATATACAACAAGCTGCAAGCAGCCTGGCAAGGGCCCTATAAGGTGTTAAAGAAGGTCACTGATGTTAACTACATGGTAGAACTGCTAGGCAGGAGGCAGGGGCACAAATTGTACCATGTTAACATGATGAAACCTTACCATGATAGGAAGGCCCTTGTGCTGAGTATTTGCAGTGGATTACAGGAGGAGTCTGAGGAAGATCTGGTGACTGATCTCCTCAGTGAGGCTCGGATTGACACCTCAGTGGGAGAGGTAGCAATGTCTCAGCAACTATCTCCTACCCAGGTTCGGAAATCTGAGCAGTGTTGCAGGAGTTTGGGGACACATTCACTGGGAAACCAGGATGCATCAACCCGGTACAGCACCAGGTAAATACAGAACCTAAAGGCCTATTAGGAAGGCCCCTTATAAGGTGCTGAGAGAGGCAAACAGACTCTGAGGAAGGTGATACAGGAAATGTTGGCACTAGGGGTAATTAAGGAATCCAACAGTCCCTGGGCCTCCCCAGTGGTGCTGGTGCCAAAGAAAGATAGCAGCACCATGTTCTGCATGGACTACAGGAAATTAAATAGTCACACAGAATCAGATGCTTGCCCCATGCCTAGGACAAATGAAGCCCTAGAGCAGTTAGTTGGGGCTAAGGAACTTACCACCACTGATCTTACCAAGGGTTACTGGCTAGTGCCCTTGACTCCCAGTGCTAGAGAGAGGTCAGCCTTTTTGACTCCTTTAGGCCTGTATGAGTTTGCAAAGATGCCCTTTGGGATGAAAAATGTCCCAGTAACTTTCCAGGGGCTGGTAGATCATATCCTAGCAGGAGTAGGAGGGGTTGCCCTTGCTTACCTGGATGCTACTGCCATCTACAGCCATTACTGGCAACAGCACCTTCAGCATATCAGGGAGCGGCTGGGCAGACTACAGAGGGCAGGGTTGGCCAATAAGCCCAGCAAATGTCAGGTTGTTATGGCAGAGTTCTCCTACCTGGGACATAGAGTGGAGAGTGGTAAGATCAGGCCAGAACCTGCCAAAGTGGAAGCCATTCTGGCATGTCCTGCACCTGTTACCAAAATGCAGGTGAGGGCATTTTTAGGGACAACAGGTTACTACAGAAACTTTGTCCCCAGTTATAGTACCATAGCTGCTCCCCCTCACCAACTTGACAAGGAAAAACAGGCCAGATAAGGTAATGTGGACCACAGCATGTGAGCATGCATTCCAGAATCTTAAAGAAGCTTTGGGAGGACCCCCTGTGTCCTGATTTGAGCAAATAATTTGTTGTGCAGGTGGATGCTTTGAACCATAGGGTGGGGGCTGTACTTAACCAGATTTCTTCAGAGAAAAAGAGCACCCAGAGGTTTATCTCAGTCATAGGCTTCAACCCATGGAGGAATGCTATGCAGCTGTAGAAAAGGAATGTTTAGCCATAGTGTGGGCACTGCAGAAACTTCAGCCTTATCTATATGGAAGGAAATTCACTGTAGTTACAGATCATAATCCCCTAACATGGTTACACTGAGCTAGCTTGCAAAATGCCAGATTACTAAGGTGGACCCTAGGGTTGCAAGCATATGATATGTCAGTGCAGCACTGCAGTGGGATTAGCAATGCCAATGCAGATGGGCTCTCAAGACAGGGAATGGTGTAAGGTATACCCAGATAGACTCTACCCTCTCAAGCAACATTTCTCAAGGGACACTTGAAAAACTAGCTTGAGTTCTCGGGGGGGGGGGAATGTGAAAAACTGAGGGGCTGCCAGCCTAGCCAGATAGAATTGTATAAATAATTCCATCATTATAAATACTTATATGATCCACAGGCTTGCGTAACAAATGTAAGAAAACTGCATTATGTTCTTAGCTTCAAAAATTTAATCACAGTGCGCCCTGCTGGAAGAAAGCTGATGAGTAAAGCATTTTATGACTGATCTCAAGCTAGCTGACAGGATGTCTGAGCTAGGGCATTCTTTCTATTGTTCTAAGACAGAGATAATTACTAGGTTTTACATGTAAAGTGTCTTTTATTGCTTTGGCTTCCTGGCAGATGCAGATTACAAAATGAAATTATAAAATTTTAAGTTCTGTGAGCCTGGGAAACTTAAAGAGAAGTGTCAAAAATGTAATCTGAAATGAATCAGCAATAATGTGTATTATCAATTTAAGACTTTCTCAGAGGGAAATATTTAGCATTTTGTATTTTGTTCTGAAGCTGACAACAACTCACCAGCACTTTGCTTTGTAAGTAAAATTTAGAACATAGTTTCTGGTAGAGACAGACAGAAATATAGTCAGATTAGTCTAGCTATTTTCTATATTTATGTGAGACTATCCTATAATATTGTTTTAAAGTATTTTCCTGTGATCCCTGAACTCTTTATTAGCACTGAATTGAACTGATGAGTATTGTCTTGTGTTTTTATTATTTATTATTAAATACTTTTAAACATTTCAATTGTGGCTGTTTTGTGTAGAGATAATTTAAGCTCTCAGTGCACTTGCATGTATTTGGTGATACTGTATAAACCACTCCAATAGCCTTAGCCATGGGTTATACTTACTATTTAGATAACAATAATAGCACACAGTGGAATTGGTCACCCTCTGGGAAGGACCTTATAGTAGCTGATAAGTAGTAGTTGGTGGCAGTGATTTCTACCTTATAGTATGGGCAGGAGGGGGCATAACTGGAAAACCTGTGGCAGCCTTCCCCAGGAGTGTCTGTGTGTTTGTATATAATTCATATCTCAATGTGTGTGTGTGTGTCAGCTACTTGGGCAGGGACATGAAGCATTGATTGGATGGAGAGGGTGATGGAGGTTTTGGCTTGAGCACTCAGCTGAGATCTGTACCCTTTAGCTGTGCCAGTGGGGAGTCTTATTGGGGATCTGGAGAGAAAGAGAGAAACCAGCCCCAGACTGACTGTGATCTCTGTGTGCTCTTAAGAGAAATTGTACTTTTCTGTGTGTGTACTTGTTATCATCTCAATCTGGATGCCCTTCACTGGTGTTAGTGGTGAGGACTGAGGCTCCTTTATTACAGGGCCAGTGCACGGGTGTCACACAAACAACCACAGACAGCCCAAATCAGCTTTCTTGGGACCTTTTAATATGCTTTCTCCAAGTCAAGGAATGCCCAGTTGGGGCAACTACATCTTGCTGTAAGTATCTCAGTTCCCGCTTATTCCAGTCTAAGACCTTGCCTCTTTCTTTCCTTGCAATATCATCCAATTCCAAATGGTCACCTCTAATGGCAGACGTACAAACATCCCACCATAACCTATCATGGATAGTCTACTTCCTAATGTTCCTATCCAATACTCCTTCCATGAAAGTCAGGAGTGCCTTGTTATCTGATGCAGAAGTCCATATAAAGTGGGTCCAGCACTTATTCCTAATCTTTCCATCCATCTCCTTCATTCTTGTTGATGGAGTAAGCAGAGCATGATCTGACAACCTGTTTCATGAATCAAAGGAGCGTGGACTCTATATCTTAGGGCTTTCGGTATAAATATATTACCAATTCAGCTTCCCTGACAAACTAGATCCTTAGAGAATGTTGGAGTGAATTTATCAGAATAGCATTCCTCCATTCATCTACCCACTTCTCCTCTTTTTAATTGTGCTTTCAATAACACCAAACAGTGCTTAACTGATTCTTTTTTCACCTACCACCTGTCCTTATTATCATCCAATACAGCAGTAAAAATCACCAACAAGAACACCTAAGCACTAACCTATAGATGCCACCTGCCAGATCATAAAGAGGTCCGTGAAAAAAAACTATCATCCTCATTTGGGACGCAGAGATTCCTTATGGTCCAAATTTCATTATAATTCCCTCCCAAATCATCTCATAACCCTTCCTATTACCCCTGGGACCTAGAGTCAGATTGCTACATCAATGGAATTGTGAAACATTAGAAGCACTCCTCTTTCTCCTCACCCACCAGGCTTCTGGTCTGCTACCACAGTGGTTATGTCCAGATTTAGATTTGTTACCTCCCTCACCTTAATCTTAGTCTCTTGTAAGCAAGCTACCTAGGCCCGCTCTCTAACCTTTGCCGGACTGTAGTCCTTTGGATAAGGTGAGAATTGCTTTCAACATTCCAAGACAGTAATTTCACATTAGGACAAAATACTTCAGTTGCTAACCAGGAGTTAATAGGCTCTTCATCAGCAGTGGATACTGGCTGAACAAACCCCCCAACACATAGAGTATCCATCCAAAGATATCCACTGGGCTGGAGTGTTAAAGTTCCCTGGGTGTCAGTTCGATACCTACACCCAGAAATAGAGTCTCTGTCAGCTATAGGTGGATCTGATAATACTTCTGGATCTCACAGTACATCTTCCACTTCTCCCCAGACAATAATATCAATTAACAAGTAAAAGAGGGATTTCCCTAAAATGAAAACTGTGGCAATGGTATATTTCTGCAATATATGGTTCAAGCACTAATGTAGTAAAATGACTGTCTTGTCCAACATAAAACCACACAGTATTATATGTAATCTATGTTAGTGAACCAGTTAAACTCAGTTTAATAACAGATTGGTTGGCTCAGTTACCTCTCTCTAAGGAGAATCATCATTCTTGATTTCATATGAACAAGTGTGGAAAGGAAAAAACAAGAAATTCTATAAGCCTAAAACAAGGTCTGCAGGAGAAGAGAGAAGTAAAATATAGACACCAGCAACACGTGCATTAAATAAGGTAAACAATTAAATATGAAGTTAAATACTGATTCTAAAGCATTCACCCATTAAGCTACTGGGTCAGCCATGTTCCGTGTGCTGCAATTAAAACAGAATAACATTAGTGTACTATATATGAATGCTTCAACTGTTAGCACAGGCCCAAAAGGGATGATGGACTGGACTGCACATCAACAAAAGAGAATAAATATATTAACAGAGATACCCATGAACAGACATAGACAATATCATCACCTTATTATTAGCAGAGGAAAAAAACATTAAAAATCTGCAACAAACAAGGTATGAGGATTCCTTACTCCACCTTGGTTTCACAACTGAAGGTTGGCCTAATAACAAATTATGGCACAAAACTAATACAGAGACACTAGAAATAGCCTAGCAATAGAATATGACACGTTAATCCATCAGTGTCACTCCTACCAAGTTTGTACAGGCCTCCTGCAGTCCAACAGTTCTCATCTTCTGAGTCTAAAGAGCTAGTAAACTTTTCAGACCATACCTTCCCACTTGAAGGACTCACCTTCTCTAGCAGTATCAAATTTCCTCACCTCCATAGGATCATGTGTCCTCCAGCACTTAAAAGATTCCTTCACCCTATGATGATGTCTTGGACTCACCTGAGTCCCCTTTCATTTTGGCTGAGCACCCATGTCTGCATTGCCTGAGCTCTGTATTGAATCCTGCAGTAGCCACAGATGATGAGGGAAACACTTTGTGAACAGTTGTTAGTACAAACAGCTGAGAAGGAGCATCCTTGCCCATTTTGGTCCTTCTCCCACACAGTTGTTTTGGATTATGAGGGACTGGCAACATACTCAGTGTTACTGGACTCTGTATCTTACTATAGCCAGTTTAAGATATCCTTCAGAAGGGCCTCACAGAAACGGATAACTGGTGCCAGGTCTATGGCCTAAAGTTAAATGCCAAGAAATGCATAGTCATACCCTTCGAGAAAAACAAGGTTACCCCTAGCTACCATATAGATGGCAATCCACTGAGCACAGAAGAGGTTATCAGGGATCTGGGGACCCAGGTTGACAGTAACCTTTCGTTTGACACTCACGTTGCTAAAGTAGTTAGGAAGACCTTCCTCATTGCCCACCTGATCATGAAGGGATTCACATCTAGATCAAGGGAGGTCATCGTCCCCCTGTACTCATCACTCATCAGACCAATGATTGAGTACAATGCCCCATTCGGAATGTATCTGACCCGACACCTGCAGCAGCTGGAAAGGCCCCAAAAGTTCCTCACCAAAAGGATAAAGGGTCTCAAAAATATGTCTTATGCTGCCCGACTGAAAGAACTCCAGCTCTATTCAGTCGCTTACCGCTTGCTCAGAGGTGACCTGTGCCTGACATACAAGGCCATGTCAAACCCAGATTTGATGAACATGCTTCACCTCAAAAAATCTAGATCCCTCAGAACTACAAGGGCAGGAGACTTAAAGCTTGACACGGTTATTAATAGGACGTGCTGGAGGGACAGATTCATCACCCAGAGACTCCCTATGCTGTGGAACAAAATCCCGGTACATGTGAGGCAGAGCACCTCGCTGGCCTTGTTCAAAATAAATCTTGACCAATGGATGGGAGATCGCAGATATACCCCAGGGATTACCTCAGTGTCACTGCTTGACAGAGGCACAACAAAATAATGGGCATAGTTTCCTTCAAACTAAAGGGGTGGCGAAAGCCACAAAACTCTGGGCTAGGCTTATAAATGCCCTTGGGCAGATAGCCTAGTATGAACCTATGAACCTATAATGTCCCCCATTTTCATCCATGTTGTAGTATTGTAGCTACGCCTGTGCACCTTTCAGAAAGTACTGTGCCCTGCAAACAACATGAAATGAAAGTTCACTGCCATTATTTTCAAAAAGTAAAAATGAGGACTAAACAAGAGCCACTCAGAAACCACAGTACATTAAATCTAATTTAATTAGCTGCATGGCTTACCTTAATCTATGCACACTTTGCAAATGATCAGTTAAAAATGCAGAGTAACTTCCCCAGTTCACTACTCTGTTCCTCTGGCTATACTAAATGAGTCAGTCTCTTGTCTTCTCAGACTGAAAGGCTGCCAGAACATGCCTGTCACTATCTGTGTTGGACTGCCAAGAACCACTTGATGAGCCTTTCAATAGTTGGGTTCAAAAAGGATGGCAATCTTATTCCATTCTTTAGAAGTTGTGCAAATAATGGTCATAAGTCCCCTTCTGTAGCAATGTGTGGAACCTCTTTTGCCCTGACAACAGCTTCTGCTCCTCAAGTGATCCAATTTGCTTTCATTAGTTGCTATGTATTCAGTTATTTTAGATACAGTCTGAAGAGAACTGCAGTTGAATTCATCTCCATTTCCAGTTGCTCACCATACGATTATTGCCATGATGCTCATGTATGGTAGGCCTCCACCTCTATGACTACCACTGAGATACCTTCAATTAAGATCTGTAAACTGATGGTGCTGTTATAAAATACCTGAGAAGCGCAGTCTGATGACTAGCTCCAAAACTGCCAGTTGCTATCAGATAGAACCAGAAAGGGCAACAAAAACACTTTAATGAATAATAATTTTGTCTGAGGCAAGCAGTGAAAAGAAACTAGGAATCCATCTTACCACAGGATGACCACATCCTCTTGATGATTTTGGAATGATTGTTGTAAATATATACACGCAATACTTGAAAAACAGATACGCCACTAGGATAATGCTAGAAGAATGACTGGACACATCACTAGGTTTATATAAACTATATAATAAAGAATAAGCTTGCAGATTTGTAGATTAGATTCATAGATATTCAAAGGCCACTGTGTGTCAAATCCATTGTTGCATTGCCAGTAACTTCCCTCATGCAGAATATCTTTTCTCCAGGAGGGCCATACCAGTGAATCCTAGAGTAAATTTGTGGATACTCATTCAGTCATCAAATTTATGTTTAGTGAGCCACACTGCTTAATATATATATATATATATATATGTATATATATATATATATATATATATATATATATATATATATATATATATATATACTGATCTATTTCAGTAGGGTAAATGAGACCGGAAGTTTAGAATAAAGAAATAACACCATATCGAAACTTGTAAGAACAAAGTACAGTAAACTCTCAGCTAACTGGAACTCAAGCAACCAGGACTTTCAAGCAACCAGAAAAAATCTTGAAGAAATACAGCATAATTTTCATGTATTGCACTTTCCGTTTCTCCCCCAACAGAAACATACCTTACATTTCTAGAGTTTTTGAATTTTAAAAAGGAAGACAGGAGTAAATTCCCTCCCTCCCCAACCTAAAAAGAAATCAAGCCAAACAAATAATATAGGGTACAGTATTAGTCAGGCCTATTTTTAATAGTAACTCTCAAGCAACCAGAAACTACAGTTATCAGGCACCTACCGATCCCCATGGGTGCCGGTAAACTGAGAGTTTACTGTACCTACTGCACATGTTGGAGAACACTTGGATATTCTGATTGGAGATCGCTGAGCAAAGAGAACAACAGCTACTTAATTTAAACACTTGAGTAAAATTAAAATATACCCTTTTCAATGTTTCTGAATGAGATCGTGCTGCTGTCAGGGTTGAACATTTACACTTTTCTCCAATGTAGTTGGTACATGTAAATAGCAGAGGGTGTGGGGGGCTGCTATAATAAAATGTATCATGTTACCATGCATTTTCTGCAGGATATGAAGTCTGAAATTCAAATGCCTGTCATTATTTAGTGAATTTAGTCCTCACTGATTCGCTACAGAAATCCAGAAAATCGCAAATGTTATGAGGAACAGACCAAATATATATATATATATAAATATATATATATATATATATATATATATATATATGTATACGCATATATATATATATATATATATATATATATATATATATATATATATATATATATATATGTATATATATATATATAGATATATAGATATAGATATATACATGTATATGTACATATATATTATTATTATATATAAATAAAAATATATGTGTATATATCTATATATCTATATCTATATATCTACATGTGTGTGTGTGTATATATATATATATATATATATATATATATATATATATATATATATATATATACACATGGGTTCCCTTCACATGGTCGAAATTTCAGAATGTCGAAGACCATATGGCTGAGACCATATGATCATCATCGAAATGTCGAGCATATGGAACCGGCATCTCTGTATAGTGCAGAATGGAAAGATTTCCATGTTCTGCACTGTAGTGCCATCTCGGAGTTGGTATATTTAAGTTCAAGGGTTGTGGGGGGCAGAGCTCCCCACAAAGGGTGTAGGGGGGCATAGCCCCTCTGCTAGCAGCGTGAACCTAAGTTTTTGTTGTTTTTTTTTTTTTATTCAGTG